>NW_019392806.1:133727-328659 GCF_000648675.2 Cimex lectularius
ACTGGAAAATGCATTTATTGACTTTATCAATTCTAAAAATTCTGAATTCTACTCAGACGGAATTAATAAGTTACCAACACGTTGGGAGAAATGTATTGAGAGTATGGGAAATTATTTTGATTAAAGAACATTGCTTTAAAGTAACTAGTTTCTTTTTTTTTGTTTAATACCAAAATCCTGCATTATTTTCCGGACAACCCAATAGTACAACAGTGCGGTTCTAGTGTCACGGAAAAAATAAAGCTGATGGATTATGATTGTCGCTAAATTTCAGCATAAATAGGGTATATCATGTTGGTTAATATGAACTGATGAGACCGAGGAATAAACGAAATAAAATCCTGTGATTCAGATAGAACGTTTTCCTGTAAATCAAACAGAAAATCATTAAAAAAAACAAGTAAAATAAAACTGACGGGTTATGACTGCCGCTAAATATCAAAATTAAGCCAATCCATACGATGTACTGTTTAGGTTATTTTTTTGTGTTTAAATGATACTGTCATCTTGCATAGCAGAGGGGAAACTGTAGCAAGAGGCAAATTATTACCCCAAAAATAAAATCTAATGTAAAACAGGAGAAAGTGTGAGTTTCTTTTAAAATAAGTGCAGTAGCGTACATGTACTATGGTGCTTAATGAACAGATTACAAGCTGCCAAGTAAATAAAAGAAAGAAATTCTGTGATTCGTAGAGAACAAAACGTTTCCACCAAATGAAACATAAAATCATTAGTTAGATTGAACGTTTTATTTAATAAAAGCACTTGTGAATGAAAAGGTAAAATCAAAATATTTTTTAAACATCATTAAATTAAAATAAACCCAATGAAATAGTCCACCAATAAAATTTAATCTATCATTTCACATAAAAAGGCCATTGTTCTATATATTGAGTGACCAGATAGTGGTAATAGTAAACCAAGAAGAAATCAAATGGCATGTACGACATTGACTTTCCCCACGAAGTTATTCATCAGAAAGAAATATAGAAAGTACATATTATTCATTTTTTTATAATTCTGGTTGTTAGTTGGATAAAACAAAATAGGAAATACAAACCAAAAACAAACAAATTGCTAATAACGGATTAAGAGTGTAAACATGAAGATTACTCATTTTTTTTAAATAAAGACCTTTTCTCCATTTTAATTCAGTTGTATTGTAACCATGGAAAGCCACAATGTTTAACCAGAAAAGACAAATATTATTGTGCGAATGAGTCACCGGCAAGTGGATATCCCAGAGGCAGTTGGCATTTCTGGTCGTGCGTTCTCCCGGGGTTAGCCCTATTCCAAGAGACTGGAAGTGCCAATAGGAGGCCTGGTAGTGGATCTCAGTGCATTACCATGCTAAGGGAGGACAGAAATATTGCCATTGTTGCAAGAAGGAACCCTTTTCATAGGGCACAAGATGATTTGGCAAGACCTTCATCATCAACACAAACGATTATGAATCATGAAGCGGGCCTCACATCGTATGCCCCTTTGAGACCACCTGCAGCAACAGCCCGCCACTAGCAACTCAAGAGAATATGGTGCATTATGTTTCCCTCTGGGGTCGCAATGTCTTTTCACATCGGGGTTCTTTAACGCGAAAGACTGCTTTGTCCCGTGAAGTTCGTGTAGAAGCCCACACATCATCCTGCAGCATTCTGCCGACATGTCGACTTCTCCCGCTTGCCACTTCCGAGGAGGTGGGTTAACATTGTGCACTCAACCGTGCGCCGCGCGTAAAGGGATACCCAAAATGGGTCGAAATGCATCAAGAAGTCCCCGATGAACTCCCTAGAAGACAACTCTATATCCCTGGGTGTAGGGACTCCGCTAGCGTCGAAAACTCCGGATCCGCTCCGGCCGCGGTTTCGATTTTTGTGGAATCTCTCACCACCCCATAGAGGAGACCATGCCTTGGGTAAAGGCAGCCCAGACGGGCACCACCAAAAAACATCCACCATTCCTCACGCATTCGAGGGACTCCGTCAGCGTAGTCTTAGCCTCCTCGCAGACTGTACGCTTCGGCAGTCCGATCGCTCCGACTCCCGCGAGATCGGGAGGTTACTCGGAGGTAATACGCAAGGTCCCTGGTCAACGGCCACGGATGGAACACAACCACTTCTTTAGGTACCCGCTAGGGGTCTCGCCACTAAGCCACTGCGAGTCCTTACCCATGCAGCTAGGCTTGAAGTCTACCGAGAACGGGGATTCTTCCAATGCCCCAGTTTGTGCTCTCTTCAGTGCAGTTTGGAGGAAGCAATGTAATCGTCTGGGCTGGGATTTTCACTGGAGGACGAACTGGACTCCATTTGTTGAAGGCAACCTCACCTCAGTCCGTTATGTCCAAACAATTATGGGGGAATACATCCCTCAAACCAGGAATCTCACTGGCAGGGATTTACGATTTCTGATGAAAATGCCAGACCTAATATGTGCCGAATCAATTATTAAAAAACCCGGGAATTTCCCATCTGCTTCTTCCCCCATTGTCTCCAGACCTCAATCGCATTGAGCACATGTGGGATGCATTACAGACAAGGCTTTTCGATCACCATCCGCAGCCAGTTGATCCGCAAGAACTGAGTGCAACGTTGCGACATCTTTGGAGTGAAATTCATTATGATTTTAGTTACAACCCCCTTATAACAGGTTATAACCCTAACCATCCCTAACAGGTGTACAGAGGTTTTAGCTAACTTTTTATCTAATTTATAGGATGTAGTCCTAATAGGTTGATAAGAGTTTACAATGGCAACTAAACTTTTCTATGCCCCATATCTAATTGAATTAATTATTTTTGTTAATAAACACCCCTCCTTTTAAGCGTACATCCGTCACAAATGGAATTAGGTAGCCATAATGGAACGCCGGGGCGTCAATCAAACCAGACAAGTTGGCCCCTATTGTTTTTTCCGACGCTGATATATTAATGGGGGCAAGAATACAGGCCGTTTGAAGTCCGGAACGCCATTGATTCAGCGGAAATCAATCATGGAACACCGCCATCGAGCCGAGCTGCATTAAGTTTCGACTGCAATTTTTTAAGAACTATTTGTAAGTCCTCACTATAAACAGCCTCGGGCCAGATATGTTTGGAGGTCATCCAAAAAAACAAAAAGAATGGTTCTAAATCTATTATTTGTTTGTGAGTTGTAGTCCAATTTTAAATCCGAAAATATTCGAGTTGGACAGAGAGAAGCAAACAAAGAAACAATATTAAATTAACAGAATTAGAAACTGTTATTACGTAGTATTCTGTATATTAATTGTTAACGCTGTCAAGACAGTAGTAAAACAAAATCACTTTAAAAGCACTTTGTTTCTTCAACTCGAACTCAAGCAAAATACTTTAAAAAATTCCATTCCCACCAACAAGCCTGTTGAACTATTAAGCTATAATGGATAAAAGCTAAAAGATTAAGCACAAATGGCCGTTCTATGTATTAAATTCGCCCAGTATTGGAACAGATCTCTCCTGTACAGCCGTATGTACATGTTCAAGGTTGCCAGAGAGCTTTCTTTCTTGTTGTAGCGTTATTCTGCACGAGGCTCCAGGCGATATAGGAATACATGAGAGACACGATAATTCCAATCTCTAATAAATCTACTGCAGTTATCTCTTTTGTACTTTTCCATGTAATTTATTTTCTTTTGTAGAATTTTCACGTTGAATTAAACTCGACATAACACGAAATAACAAGTTTTAAACTGAAACTATCCGTATAGTTGTTGATTTGATATCAAATAAATGTTTTGCTTACAAAGGGTTCTGATCCAGACAAAAGAAAGATTTAAAACAATTCAAATGAATAATATACTTAAGTTTGAACTTTTGATAGTTGTAAATTTTTAAGCAAGCGCGATAACTGAATAAAAATACTTTTTTACATTTTGTAAATGGTGGTTCCGTCGATTCACCGCCAACGTGAAATTCCAATGAAAAGCTGGTTTTTATTGCCGCTCAATTTTGAACGTGTAAAAAAGTGAATTACAACACAACTAAAGATTATCTTAGTATAAACTGTGAAAAAATAATTTTAAAATAGTGATTGATTTGTATGTCATATATTATTTAGATACTTGTTTAAAATAGGAGATAAATCAAAATCTATTATATTATTTATGCATTTATCTCCATGTGCAATTTTGCATTTTTTTCCAAATTTCTCAAACCAATCTAGTTCCTTCCCTTTGTTGAAGCGGTGTAACACTGTTGTATGTAAATTTAAATTAAGTTGTGTAGTATTCAGATGGTCCTTAAATTCAGAAAATTTGTTAGATTTAGGCAAGGGTTCTTTAACTATCGTTTTAATTTCTCTGCAGCTTTGTCCTATATATTTAATACCACAATCATTAGAATTAAGTTTGTAAACCACGCTTTTTACCTTGTCTTTAGGCTTTGAGATGATGTTTCTAACTGAACACTCTAAAACCTTGTAATTTAAGAATTTTACCTATTTTTTCTGATAGTTCCCCAATGTATAGCAAGCAACGAAAACCTAATGATGCATTTTTGGTGGGATGGCTGAGTCCGATTGTTGCTTCTTTTAAAGTAAATTTTTTAATTATTTTTACTATAAACCTATCGATAAATATTTCTTGATTTCCATTGTTTTTAGCTAACGTTTTAGTTGTTTGTAATTATTTTTATAATTAGCAGATGTTAATAGGCGTTTCAACATATGGACTTTTTTGGTCCATGGGTGAGAAGAATCTGCTGGTATTAGTGTGGTGTCTGTAGATGGGGGTTTTTCTATTTACGTATATTTCAATAAGGTTATTTATTATAGATAGTTTTATGTCTAACTTTAACCAACAATCTTTATTCATTTCCAATGTAAAATTTATACTAGGGCGTAAAGGGTATATTAATTAATTGAAGGAATTATTTTAGATCCTCAGTGTTCCCGTCCATAAACATAAAATATCGTCTACATAGCGTTTCCAAAAAAAGGACAGCTTTAATAAATTAATTTGTTATTTGATTTTTAAAAAAAAATTTCAAAGTTTTCCAGGAATATTTCGGCACAAAGTCGGGATAATGGTGACCCCATTGGTACCCTTTCATTTCATAAAAAGTCGCGTTGGCGGGAGATCGGCGGGTCCACTCTTACAATTCATGTCGACAGACGTGTCTGTAACTCTTTCAGCCGGATGAAGACCGTTTAAAGCTTGAAATCCAGATCGTTGTAAACAATAAATCTGTGAGTAGAACCATTATTTACAAAAAGGGAATCTACGCATTCACCCTACCCCCATAATTTCTAAATAATTATATTGTCATAAGGTCAAACCTCTTTATATAAGATATTTTCATTACTTTTTTTAAGCAGTCGATAAAATTAATGCGATTTCCTCTTGGTGTACATGTCGTTTGGGCATTTCTGATCGTTATGGGCTGTTTTCATTTGGTACGTCAGACGAGTTTCAGTTTCTCGCCATCCTCAGTACTGAGGTTTGTTTATTTGGAGATGTGGTCTTGTGTGATGTAGGTTTAGAAAAACACAAGATCGCATCTCACGATCTCCAAATAATCATTAATTAACGGTTACTAAATACTACACACGTTGAGGTTTGTATTGGATCCTTAAACCACCCTGCAAGATAGTCCTTCATTATACATAATATAAAATTCAAGACGCAGACCCAGCACTGAAGATGGCGAGAAGCCGACACGCATTTGATAGACTAAAACAACCGAGGGTGAACAAATCAACGATGATCGGAAACGACCACACTAGATATAATTCTTAGCAAACTTTTTTTACAAAAATCTCCTCACCTTTATACCTTTTGATACCTAATGTTCAATTAGGGTTTTTGAGCAATTTGTAAATACGAAAAATAATTTTTGTTGGGGCATTTTCCAAATCAGTCGCACATCACAGAGACTATATTTAGAAAGATAAGAGTAATGAATCATCTCTTTTTATATTAAAAACAACAAAAAATCCTTACTCAAACAAGACAAAGCGACGTGACAACGCTTGTCTGTTAAAACTACGTAAGAAATAAAACTGTACAGATGTAGCGAAATGGATTCGTTTATATCAACTTTCATTAAAGTATAAGCGATGAAAATCATAACCTTTACCAAACTAAATACGAAAAACCAGCCGTGCACGACTCGTGGGTGTATATCAGTAATAGTGGTGGGAGAAAGATGGGAATGCCTAGTAGAATGTGCACCTTCCCAGGGGCCCAAGGCGGATGGTTTTTGTACCAAGAGCCCGTTGTAGAGCAAAGACATAACGTATAAAAAAAATTGGATACCTCGCCTTGATTATAACTACAATAAAAACTTAGCAATAGTGATTTCGTGCTGTTCGTTTTTTGCAAGTTGCAAATGCAAAAAGTATGATTTAAATAGACCTAGGCTTCTTCTAATTTTGCATTTGAACGGGGAATGCTATGTCCAGTCCCCCACAGCTCCTTAATAACAATGCCCACAATTTTGTCATTAGCCGCAATTGCGTATTCCACCCATGGGCCAGCCTCTAAATGAGCAGAAATAATTGTACCGCTAGCATTATTACAACTCGGTTTAGGAATTCCATTGCGACCGTGGTCAATGGAGTTACGTGTAGGGGCTGTTGCTCGCGCCAGCCACCGCGCTTTCCTATTTCGAATAATTCCCATCCAACCCCTTTTACCGTCCTGATTGTATCTGGATTCTACCATGTTCAGCATTCACGGACGAAAAGTGAGATGGAATCAGAAAAGACCGACATTATTTCAAACCGATCCTACATTAACACGAAATACCCATTTCTATTAGTGCAACCGTGGGATCTTTGTTTTATTTTCTTAAATTGTAGTAATAATTATTAGATATTACGGAAGAAAGAAGTAGCTATTGAAACTCAAATTAGGAAATTTTAAATTTGTGACAATACGCAAAAAAAACTTATTTTCAACCGAGGCTGCATAAATGCGAAATACTCATTTCTCTAAGTGCAAGTGGGATTTTCCATTCAATTCCTTAAATTATGCGTCTGATAATAACTAATAGATAATATCACGAGAGGGAATGTATGCATTGTAATTTTTATCATAGACTGCTCTCTCACAACCCATTTTGCACATGGAAATAAATATATAAGAATAATTGCCATCGAGGCTGCTTTAACACGAAATACGCGTTTTTGTAAATGCAACATTTAGATTTTAGTGTATTAGAAAATTTTGAACATACATAGATGACTATTTTATTCCACAAAACATTTTACTCTTGATAATAAACACAAACAAGAAACTTTACTGTAAAGTTTAATGTAAAGTTTAATTTCAATTAAATAATCTTTTGGTGTAGTTTTCGTTGAAATGAAAAAGCTAGCGTAACGAGCGGGATTTGAACCCACGACCTTCGGCTAAATATGCCGCTACTCTACCATTTGAGCTATCGTCAATCCACTCGGATACCAACTTCCCATCACAACCTACAACCTTTCTTATTTTCCCTCCTTTTTGCCATTTTTCAAGCCGATGGTCGTGGGATCCAGCTCGTGACGCTAGCTTTTTCATTTCAACCAAAACCTTGCATACAAAGATTAATTAATAGAAAGAAGTAATTCGGTCCATCAGACCAATAAATTTAATGGATTTAATAAATAATATACATTAAAGTCAATGCTCACGATAATCACTCTATTTTTTGTAAAGGGTTATATGATCGGTATAGATTGAAATGGATAAATTAATAACATATAGCATCTCATACCGAAACCGTTTATACTGTAATCCCAAATTAAAACAATTTTATTATAGAAATAAAAGACTAACATTTTCAGTGTGTGTGCGTGTGTGTGTGTGTGTGTGTGTGTGTGTGTGTGTGTGTGTGCGTACGTGCGTGTGTGTGTGTGTGTGTGTCTTAGGTTCATAAAGGTTTGAAAACATAGATTTTTTTTTCGTAATGTTGTAATATCATATTGTTGAAATAAGGATGTGGATTTATATTTTTCATACCAGTGTACGAGTTTGCCTGCTTTTGTGTGTGTGTGTGTGTGTGTGTGTGTGTGTGTGTGTGTGTGTGTGTGTGTGTGTGTGTGTGCGCGCGCGCGTGCGTGTGTGTTGCCTGCATGAAAGAGAGAGAAAGAAAGAAAGAGAGAGAGAGAGAGTGGGGGAGAGGGAGAGAGAGAGAGAGAGAGAGAGAAAAAGAGAGAGACAGACAGACCGACAGACAGATTAATAACAGATAGATTATTTCCGATAGTTCGTTTTATTTGATGTGGAACAAGAAATAAATCAAGAAAGTTTGATCTATCACTCATCGTTTTATATTATTTTTCTTGGCTTTATCCTTATAAATCTATACATTTAACAATGTTAAAAAAATAATAATAAAGAAAGTGTACAAAAACGCCATAATTGAAACAATGATTAATCATTGGCCAGGTTTGTTAAAAATTTGGAACGATTACAACCAGCTCTCTTGCATTTATCGAATATATTTCGGGACTTGAGCTATAACTTTCGCCAGCCTGGAAGGATGTCCATAATCGATGAGGTTGAAATAGTCACAACGGAAAATAACTTAAAAAGCTAATTTGGCAAGAAAATGTATATATTAATTTAGATGGGGAAGAAATCTTTTCAGGCTGGCGAAATTGAACCCTGAAGAGGGGACATGTAATTCCCGAAATAAATTTGATATATGCCAGAGGTTGTTTTTGTTCAAAGTTTGTAACATACCTGACCACTGATTATATGAACAACTTTAAGAAAAAAAATGGATATATCTACAATACAGTAAGTAAATTCAGCCATGTTACGTTCCAGCCGAAAAGAGCACATATTATGTATTATTTAAGCAATACAAAATTAATTTCAAAAACTGCCCTCACAGGCGATCAGGACACGCTGGAATTGTTTAAACATATTTACCTGTTGAATCGAAAAGGAAACTAAAACGGACTATTTCGTCCATTGTACTCGCCTTTGTTTAATTTCACTAAAACTGAAAACATCCCAGGGAAGAACGCGGTGAATTAATGTAGGCATTCTCCCCAAGAGTCTCATTCCATCATAATCAACAAGGGTTATTGTTACCATTAATTAAGGATCAGCGGAATTGTCTAAATCTACACTTTCACAGATTTAAGGTATTGTACGTCCCGTTCTTTTCTAAATCTGTCATCTCGCTTTACTAAAAATCAACTTTCTATTAACTTTTTTAGAATGAATTGTACCTAAACAACAGTACATTATTCTCTTCTATTTCGGTCTTATCAAATTAAAGATAAAATCCAAGCTTACTGTTATTATGTACTTACTTATTTGGCTTCAAGATTTCGTAGTAAAATTATTAAAAGTTACTCTTGAAATCATTCCAATTTTAATCAATTAACTAACTTACAATTTTTACTTTTACTTTACGGAAAGGTGCCAACCATAAGATGGATAATTTAGAATATAAATTTGTTTTGAATTTCTTTCCAATCATGGTGTAATGTGAATCATACAGGCTGAAATAACTACAAATAAAAAGAAATAAATATGGTAAGAATATTATATGAAGATTTACCCAATGGAGGTACAACGCTTCAGTGTGTTGAGGAAACTTAATTAAATCTCCGATAACGGTAGAGGATAAAATTAAGCACGGATAAAGTAATGGAGAAAAAATGTACGATCAAAATTGTTTTTGTTTGTTTAAAAAGTTAAAGATCTAGGAAAAATTAATCACATATTATTTGACACGTGAAGACAATGAAGTTAGTTACTTGAGGTTTTGGATTAAAACATAACCACTGTAAATATAATTAAATTTTTTTTGTGTGTTTTCCAGAATGAACCTATGGGCACTGCAAGTTCAATCCCGTTTGAGATTTATGCGCACAGCTAACACGGATTATTCACTGTAATCTCGCAATGAAGAGGGGTCGTCATAAAACCGACCTGAAACTTAAATGGAGCCCGAGTTTGCTGACATCGAAAAATTATAAAATATTCAAAAATATTCAGTGCCTGAGTTCATGAAATATTCCCATGTTAATAATTTCAAGAAACCCTCTTATTTCTCAACAAAACACCATATTACAACAAGCAGGTATTTGGACCCATTAACAATTCCCTCACTGTTTATATATTAAAAATGGAATTCCGACATATTAATTAACTGCTAGAGTTTTTTCCTCTCAGAATTGAAATTTGTAGATATAATACGGCCAATCTATAATTCTGAAAATTGGGCAATTGTGAACCGTGAAAATTATATAATGTGACATTGCAAACAGGCCCTATTTCAGTCGATTCAATCGCCTTTGATGAACGGTCCTAGCGAATATTTCCAATTTCAATTATGCCAACATTTCAATTTCACCTCTTGATTATTAATTTTAACTTTGCACTTTTAATTTGTGTTTGAAGTTTGACTTTCAGTTAGGCGATTTTCTAACAGGGGTCGTCAAATTAAATAAAAAACCACAGAAAAGGTTTTTGTCTTTTTTCTTTACTTTTCTCGCCAATTATGCCATCCTTAACATATTCAATAAATATTCAAAGAGAAATATTTTAAAAAACAACAAGCATGGTGATTTATGTAAACAAGGTTTGACTTCCTGGCAGTACACATAATAAAACATCATAGGCTGGCTTTTTCTCCAATTTTTATTTCCCAATATTTATTTTACACAAGCGTTTCCGGCTCATACATACCTGGCCTCAAAACATAATTGAAAGGGATGAAATATACAATACCAATATGGTTTTGGAAATGCTGAAAAATTACATCGTAATGGATGTTATCTATGCAAAATAAAATATGTTCTTTTTATTCAAATATTGTTATAAAGTGGACGGGGCTGGGTGAGTGGTAAGGGCCGACTCGTATTGGCCACGCTAGGAGTTCTGGGTTCGAATCCCAGCACAGCACATGGTTTTTTAATTGATAATGGTAAGAAAAATGTATTGTAAAGTGGTTTGACCCTTTGTCGTGACACCCAATGGGTGTAGTTGGACATTAAATAAGCATGATAGAAATTACTTTATTTTATTATATATACTGCTGTAATATGGTATAAATAAATAATATACGTACTGCAGTTTTAATGTTAAGTTGCTATGTAATGATGGCTCAAAAGAAAAATGGAAAAAAAAGAGACAACCAGCTAGAATCTACCATTATCGGACATTCAACATGATAGAGGTTTTCTTTATATTCCTGATTTATTTTCTTCCTAACAAAGGCTTTGCTCGAATTGATATACTCAAAGACAAAAATCAGACGTATTTTGTTGTTTATTTCAAACTGTATTTATTTTTACCGTTATATTAATTAAAACATACTCATTTTAACGTAAGCCTAATAAAAAGTGATCAGAAATTCATGAGTTTTAATAAAAAATATTTAATTATGTTGTTTGAAACCAAATTCACCAAAACACCGGAAAATCATTGAAAGATATATTAAATTTTAACCAACAATTTATTCTATCACTAAATCCTTTTCCAGTGTTTTGGTGAATTTTCTTTCGAACCCTCATATTCAACCATTTACATTAAAACTCTTGAATTTTTGAACACTTTTCATTAGGCTCATGTTAAAATAAGTACGTTTGAATGAATATAACGATAAACATACAGTTTGAAATAAACAACTACGAAGACGGCTTTTTTTGCTATGAGTATATTTTTAATCTTACGATTCTTCCTTCTTGAAGGTGGGATAATAGGTCATCTCAAAAAACCACAACCAGTTTTTATCCACACATTTCGGATTTATTTTAATCCTACCTCAGGTGAGTTAACGCAATAAGTCAGGTTCAAAATATTAAAACGTTTGTTTCTAGTCTGAATAAGTACTACACTGACTCTTTTAAAATAAATTGTTATAAAATATTAATGACTGACGACCACTTTTTTAACCATTGCGTTAACTCACCTGAGGAAGGATTAAAATAAATCCGAAACGTTGTGCATAAAAACTGGTTGTGGTTTTTTGAGATGACTTATTATCCCTTCTTCAAGAAGGAAAAATCATAAGATTAACTGTTGAGGTCGAAATATAAGAAAACATCGTTACTCTAAGTATATTTTTATTTGCCCTCAAAAGTCCAGAAAGAGGAGAAAAATATATTTTATAATTTTCAGGAAAGTTTAATTAATTAAATAAAATGTATAGAAGATTGATATGTACGATTTTTAATGATAATTTATGTTAATCTTTTTCAGTGTTTTTAGTGTTCAAGCATATTTCTTGTCTTTTTCTCAAATGTTTTAATCCCACATGTTATTGTATTGTACCAGTTTTACATAATAAGATAAACAACGAAAAAAATTATAATAATAGTAATTTAAACGTCATAAATCATCGAAGACGTGCGTAATTTTTGTTTGGTTCGTTTAAATAGGGGTTAAATTATTGTGAACTCATTTTTGTTGATTATTAGTTGATTACTTGAAGAGTCGACCAGGGAAGAAGAAGAAATATTTTTTTATATTTAAAAATGTTTCCCGACAATGGTTTTCTGGGCTGTATATTACTCTATGCTTACTTTTAAGTGTGTGATAAATAAAATAATCAATTTTTAATTCCAGCTGCATTTTTGTCTCAATTTTTTCAATGTCCGAAATAAGTAAGGCCAAACGTCGAGAAATACAATGTCAAATGTATCGGGTTGTCCGGAAAATAATGCAGGATTTTAAGTTTTCATTTAAAAAAATCTATATAAAATATTCTGTTTACGTTTACAGGATTACTCATTTGTATGAATGTCAACACTTATTAATCCTCTTCCAAATGATATTGTTTGNATTTTGATTAAAGAACATTGCTTTAAAGTAACTAGTTTCTTTTTTTTTGTTTAATACCAAAATCCTGCATTATTTTCCGGACAACCCAATAAAAAACCGATTTGATTTTGCAACGTTTTTGTTGGTCTAATCCTGATCAATTTTTCCCCACCAAGGGAAGTAGCAGTTTTTTTTTTAATTAATTAATTAATATTACTCAGCTATCTTGTAAAATATAAATGGCACCATTTAAAACAAAATTGCATACTTGGTCTGGTAAAAATAAAATATTTATTTTAAAAATTGTAACCATGTTATTCTTATGGGCCATATATAAAAACATATACATGTTTGGTACACTTAAATTTCAATATAAATTAAACATGATGAAGATAAAATAAACTTCATTAGTTTTATATATTTTATTTAACTAGTATCAAACTTTTAATCGATATCGTTAGATTCTGAAAGAGAACTGCTTGTTTAATGTAGGTCGTGACTAATTTGTGGCTCCTATCTGAAAGTTTTCTTGTGACAACTACTGTTCAATGGATACACTGTTTTCCAAAGGATGATTTGACATTGTGCCATCATCAGACTGAAAATGAAGTTCAAAACAGTTACCAACGTGATTCTAACCAGTTTGTTAAAAATCGCCAACGATAAAACCTTATCAACGCTCCAGATCTACCGGTAAAAGACACAACAATCTATACTGAGGGTGTAATTGTTTCCAACTTTCCTATAAATGAAATGGTCTATAATTTTCATTATTGAACTGCGTCTGACGCTGTCAAACAGGAAGTGTGTTATCTCCGATCGATTCTGACTTCATGGAAATTCTAAACAAAGGATTGTCAGCGTTGTAATTTATGTCACGTTATAGTCGACTTCTCTTTTCTTTATACAATTATTTATTTTGTATAGAAGATTTCAAAAGAAGAAAATATTCAGGATCTTTATGGAACAACAAATTCTAAAAACATAAGTTTCCTATGAAAAATCCGAGTCAACACAATTCTGTTGTTCTCGATTAGAAAAAAAACAGCCATCAGCAAATGACAATAAAAGATTATGTTTAACTGGGGAAGAGGGTAGGTTTGTTCTTATCTAGGCGGTAGAAACGTTTTATCCCCTTGATTAGGGTGAAATTTATACGGAGTGATTCGTGTCTGTAAGGACCATTTGCAAAATTATGCTCTTTTTTGTCTACTTTAAATTATCAACCGATTACAACGTAGAATTTCGGGCATAATTTGTTATGTCTGCATTAAGGAAGAAAATGTATTTACCCAATGAAAAGAGCTTTTGATCAAAAGAACCTTTTTAGCTTTTTGTTATCTTGCGCAGGATGCATTTTTACTTCTGTCGTGTGGGAAACACACAAAAAAGTAATATCTTTCTGAATTGCTTTTGGCCACTTTATGGACCTGCAACTAATTTTTTACATATTTATATATTTCAGTATTTCAGGTTCTTCTAGCAGCAAACAAGAATCCGCGAATGAAAAACAACTCCAGAGAAGCTTGAACCGACAAAAGGAATGCTGTTTTCGATTGGTCTACAATGCAAAACGCTTGACGCGAATATTTCTTTGCCGAATTCTTCTCCAATGTAACTGCTAGATGGTTAAATAAACCAAAGCTATTTTTTAAAAATTGCCTTTAGATTTGTAGCTATCAGATTCGTATGAACCGATTGTGACCTTGAAACTTTTACAAAACTCGATCGACTGGCCACGTTACCCTAAACTCATTAATGCCACTTAGTTTTAAAACGTGAACTTTTATAAAAGGCAAAACTATCAAAGGCTCATTCAAAATTCCACGGGCGACAGTGGGATTCGAACCCACGGGGGGAATAACAAACGTAAGTTTTGTTTCAAATGATAAATGGCAAAGATTAACACGAAAAAAGTCAAAACAGCCTTAAAAATTAGTGAGTGTAAGTTAACCGCAAAAGTCCAAAAATTTATTATATGTAAAGGAAGAAGGAATCAAGTTAAATTTTATTTTTTATTTAGTTCAGTGCTTAGAGTAACAGTAATAGAAATGAATGCTCTCGAGTTTCACCAATCCACTAAGCTAAATTTATAAATTCATTACGTTTTATTAACTTTTCATATGGCAAGTGCATAGATGTTTATAAACGTGTAATTCATTCGAAATAGACTCAAGAAGAGGATACATTCTGCGAAAGCTTGACGAAGGAACTGAGTAGTTTTTCTTCTTTTAGTTCTTTTCTTCCAAATTTTTTCCAGATTTTTTTAGTACAAAATTATAATATTAAAAGCTAATATCAAATATATAGAGATAATTAAAAACGTAAGTTATTTAAAAGTCAAAACTTAAGTTTTCGTTGTAAATAAAAAGGTAATAAATTAAGCCTAAAATGCCAACATTTATTTTTAAAAAGTAGCGATTTTATGTGCACCTTCTATAAAAGAAAGCCCAAAATTTATTGAAATGTGGAAAAGAAGGATAAAACAAAAAATTTTATTAAGTTCAGAGCTTAGGCTAACAAGAATAAAAATTGACGCTCTCGAGTTTCACCCAATTTGCATTCCTTTTTTAAAAGAATGAGAGTTTTTTTCGGCTAAAAGAGACCATTTTTCCAATGGGCTGGAAGGAGTTAAGCTTTGTTTATTAATGTTCATATTATTTCTCGAGCAAGATAAGGGTTGAACCGTGGTCTGTTTTATATTTTATAAATAAAGTAAATACCAATAATTTTGTTTAAATTTTTTTTAAAAGTAAAATTAATATATAATTTGAAAAATGAAATTTTATTTTCATTTACTGTCGGTTTAATATAATTTTTTAAGAATCGGAGCGATTGAAATTCCCTCTTGAATATTGTATCGTGTTGAATGCAAAACGAAATTCGAACAGGGCAATTAAAATTGTCATTCTAGACGAAATTGAAACTTTCACAGAATCCATGCTGCGAACGACGTGCCGCAATCTCCTCAATTCGTTTCATGGCAATCATTTGGTGCTCGAGCATTAAACTGAACTTCAATACAAGCTAAAATTATCACACTACTAGGCCTAGCCATCATGTGGGGTCGGCCAACTTTCACTATTTGGACAACAGGTTGAACACCCAGTCGATAAACACACAACGCAAAAACCCGTATTTATTCAAAATTGAGTCATTCCTGTGAGGTTTAGTGCATCGTTAAAAGAATAATTTAAGGTAAACAATTGACATAGCAGCTAATTTACATAAAATTGGTATTTTCAATTTTGCCCACGTTCCCGATGCATATTGTTTAGAAATAATTTGAGGCAACCTTTTTCTATAGAGGCGTTTGCCTAATTTTAATATTTCGATCGAGAAAAATATTTAATTGAACAATGACTATCAGATGAGTATTTCGCATGGTTTTTAGTTATCTGCGGTTTGTTTTTGTTTTTTCAACCTTCACATAAATTCCGAAATATTAGCTATACATTTGGTATTTCTGTGCAATAATACCCATTCGTACGTAGATACAGTTTAGCCATTTAAGATGCACTGTTTAACCTAAACTCCGAAATATTTAATGCATCACGATTTTAAGTTAATATTGTAAATAACATTTTAAAAATACTTAAAGAAGCTATTTGAGGAAAAGGAGAGTTTTTCAAGAGCAAGGAGCTCAAATTTCTGAGCTAACTATTTAGCAAAGAAATTCATTTCAGTAAATGTTCTTTTACTGTCATTATATGGCTTCTTCTATTTAACATAACCTCCGGAAATATTTAACATACCACATATCTATGAAATTGTTAATGTAGGTTTTAAGATAATTAATTAAAAAACAATAAAAATGCTATGAAGATTACTACACATTTGGTAGATTTTTTCGTATTATTTTATTAATTATTGAATAATAATTCTACCGATGAGATGAGCACGATTTGAAGGTACTATATTGTATTACAGGAATATTTTTTGGTCATAATTCGTTTTTCTCTGTTTAACCCAAATTCCGATACATAAATTTCATATACCACATATTTAAGTAACTGTTGATATAAATTTTAAGAAAATTAATTAATAAAAAAACCGATAAAGAATCTATGTAGTTGACTGCACCTTTAGTAGATTATTTCCTTTTATTTTAAATATTGAATAATGATTCGAACGACGAGTTGAACATGATTCATTTGAGGCTACTATGTTCTATTAGTCATTATATGGCTTCTCCTGTTTAACATAAACTCCGAAATATTCAACATAACATATATCTAAGTAATTGTTAATGTAAGTTTTAAGAAAATTAATTAATTAAAATACAATAAGGATGCTACATAGTTGATTACTCCTTTAGTAGTCGTTTTATTTTAATTTTTGAATAGTCATTCGAACGACGAGATGAACATGATTCATTTGAGGCTACTATGTTCTATTGCAGGTATATTTTTTTCATAATTCGTTTTTCTCTGTTTAACCCCAACTCCGATAGATATACCACTCATTTAAGTTACTATTACTGTAAATTTCAAGAAAATTAATTAATAAAAAAACAATAAGGATGATACGTAGTTGATTGCACCCTTATTAGGTTTTTCGTTTTATTTTAATTATTGAATAATGATTCGAACGACGAGTTGAACATGATTCATTTGAGGCTACTATGTTCTATTACAGCCATTATATGGCTTCTCCTATCTAACTCAAACTCCGAAAAATCTAACAGCACATATCTAAGTAACTGTTACTGTAAATTTTAAGGTAATTAATTAATTAATTAAAAAACACTATGGATGCTACATATTTGACTAAACCTTTCGTAGATTGTTGTTTTATTTTAATTATCGAATAATGATTCGGACGACGAGATGAACACAATCTGAGGCTACTATATTTTATTACAGGCATTTTTTAGTTATAATTCTTGTTTCACTGTTTAACCTAAATTCCGAAATACTTACTAAACCACTAGTTTAAGTTACAACTGTTGTTGTAAATTGTTGAAAAAAAATGAAATCTTGTTATGATTACTATACCGTTTCAGTTTTTGATAAAAGTAAAAAGTGACATGTTGTGTTTGTAATCGTCATCACCATACTCATTAGGAAAATCGAATTTGAGTATACTGTTCGGTGGCTTTAAGAGTGTTGGGGAGGGTTTTTAATTGTGTGTTTTTGCAGCTTGAAAAAAGTACTTAGTTGAGATTTTTTTATGGGGTGACTGGCTTAGGTAAGCGCATGTGACTTTTTAGTTGAATATACCATTATCGCCTACCTTGGGACGAATTTAAATGTCAACATAGATGAGATGTCAGGTTTCATTTGCATTTTGTTCAAATTTTGCCTATTCTGGTATACGTTCAACATGGGATTTTCGACAGTCGAATTGGGCGACGAACCAGGCGACAACCTCGGCCAAAAATTGTCAAATTTTAAAATTGTTTGTCAGGAAAAGGTGGTTTTTTTTTTTTTTTTTTTTTTTGGAATTCGGTAGTGACAAGGGTTCTGAGGGGGCGGCCTCGGCTTTTTAACAATACACTACATAAAAACTCACTTATTTCCGGTTCGTCGCTGGTTCCGTGCTCGTCGTCGGATTCAGTGCCGGAGTCGTGATCGTCGTCTTCCACCTGAAAGCGAAAGTAAAATGAGAAAACTGAGGAGTGGAATGGTGAAGCAGCCATTTTTGTGGCGGCCGTTTCTACGTGGGTCGAGGGCGGTGGACCGAGGGTGGCCGGGGTCCTTCCGACCGGCGAACCCTCCTCAGACCTCGGACGAGCCGAAGGGGTTAAAAATCCCTCGATGAACCGTGCTTTTCCCCTTTAAACGGGGCCGTCGGTGCGAATCGAGAGGTGTCGCCATCTTGGCTCGGCCGGGTCAGTAGTGACCTTCAAGGAACGTGCATTCAACGGAATATCGGCCGGTATACGTGAGAAAAGAACCACGGGGATCGTCACTCACCTTCTGGGGATCGTCTTCATTCAAAGAGTGGGTTTTGAGTTTGTGGGTTAGGAACTTGAGCATATTTCCCTCCGAGTCGTAGCGCTCGAAAAGGAAAAACTCGGCTTTCCGCTGGATCTCGCCCGAGGAATAGACACGACTTCGCCCCTCAGACGGTCAGGCAATCGTTAAACGACGTTCATAAACGACTATTTCAAAGTGCGGAGTGAGATAAAGCGCGACATCCTGTTGTGACTAGCCCGTCCGCCGGCCGACAACAAACTGGTGTAGCGGTCGGCCTCAGCCCCCACTCCGGCTCCTTCTACTACGAGCGAGTACGAGTAGTAGTCGAGTCAGCTGAAATGGAGTGGAGTCCATTTGGGCCGAGGTGGTGGGGGCGGCCTTCCACTTTCTCCTCCCGCACTTCATTCATCGGAGATTTTCCAAAATCGTACTCTTCGTCGCGACCGTGTCCCCTGGCCTACGGCCCGCTCCGTCTCGCTTTTACACGACCCACGAGGATTATGAGCCTATTTCCAACGCGGCACCCTTCGAGGTTAGGCCGCCGCCGGGCTCATTGATAACGCTCGGCTCCGAGGATTCGAGTGCAGCGTTGTCGGCCCGTTGCCGACCAGGGCTCCTCATTGGCTCCCGAGCCTGTCTCCTCCTCGCTCTTCGACCCTGGGCCCTTGAAACACATTCTTATGAATGGAACTTTCCCATTCCTATCTGTCAAATGTAGTATTTCATTATTTTCCAATCTCACAGCATCAATTTATTCGCATTTAGCCAAAAAAAACAGTTCCTTAAAATCTGCAAGTGGATATTGCAAGTTTTAGCAATGACAATCCGAGCAATTTTGTCCCACTTCAATTTCATCATGTTATGCCTAGAGTTGAAAAGGATAGTTCTACTCACAGATTCATTTCTAAACAATATTTTTTTTTAAATCAAACAAGTCTCTGAATTCAAAGGCCATTTAAATTATACAAAATCACCTAAATATAGACCCAGAGCAAAACAAAGGGAACTAGGTTGGAGAAATTCGAAATGAAAAATATATAATTAAACAAACAGATAAATGTATAAATAATTAAAATAAAATAAATCTGCGAGAAAACTTTTTCCCGCCAACCTTGTTCATTTTATAACACAGACCCTCTGGATCAAGGTATGGTCTTGAAGAAAAAGGTGAATTCAGTTGTTATTGCCAAGCTTTCGACCCATTTTAAGGTCATCATCAGTGCAAAGCATCTTAAACATGTCTACGGATGGCATAATAAGTTTTTCCAGGCATCTCAAATTTCCTTGAAACCAATTCAGACATTGCAAACAATATTTATTATCTATGTACATAAATCAGTTCTGACTGACCGACATTGCACATATCAAACAGCTGGATCTAATAGGCTAAAATTTCAATAGTGCATTCCTACAATGGCAGGGATAACACTAAGAAAGGATTTTATGAAATTCCATCCCTAAAAGGATCATAAGGGCAATTTTTCCTGTGATTTAGTACTTAAGCCCAGCAGCAAGTATTTGTGACCACTGTTCCGTTTCTTGAAGGAAACAGGGTTGTTCTATTATATGTAGTAATAATAATTGTGTGTACCCTAGGTTGTTTTGAGAGTGAAAGTATTTATTAGTGTGAATGTGTGATGTGAGAGGGTCGATGGCAGAATATCGAGTACCCCATGGACCCTCAATTTGGTTAGTCATATAATACATGTAAAGAGTGAAGGAATTACTCCATACCCTAATTGAACGAATGGTATGGAGATAGGAGTGAATGTATTTAAGAATGAACATGAGTATGAATGGGTTTGGACTGCATGCGTTGAGTGATGAATTGACCAAATTTTTTATTTTATTTTTTTATTTGATAAGCATTCAAAGAAAAAAAAATCAATTGAAATAAGAACACACCAATATTTCCTTGATATTTTTCTTTTTAATAAAAAGTTAAAAAATTAAAAGAAAAAAACACCAATGAGATTAAAAAATTATATGCTCAACTCAGGTAAAATAATAAAATTTGTTTTAAATATTTATTTGTTTTTGTTTCACATATTATTTTATTTTAGTTCTAATTGATGTAAAACAGTGTCACAAAGATCATAAACAGCTTTATAATTTTTAAAATTACAAATCCAATTAGATCAACAGAAACATTTCAATATTGTAATATATTTATTATAAAAGCAAAGAACGTAACAAGTTTTTGAGAAAATTTTATTCTTACTTCAATAAGACTAGATTTCATTTTTTAAAAGTTATCTTAATAAATAATGCATTAATAAAACTCATTCATTCTCACATAAAATTAATCTTACAAAAAAGAAACAAGAGATCTATTGTATCCACACTTTTCTTTGAGGAGAATAAAAGTTTGCCTTAATATTATATTAATAACAATCATCAATACATATTTCAAACAGAAGTTTGGTAGAGTGACTTAGAATTTGATATATTGGTAAATTTCAAAATATTATTTCCATGGCAATTCTTGTATGAATTGTATTTATAATTAATGACTAAGTCATTTGATTTTAATTTTACACATCCAAGTCTTCCTTCTGTAAAGGATGTTTTAGACAACCATTTCGCTGATTTTGTTATAATAATTGAATTGAAATTTTAATGTTGGAACTCACAATCATACTATCATAAACAAGGTTAACAACAAGTTTGCCTGAGATTGAATAGTAATAACATTTCTTAGTTAATTAAATTAAAAATTATATTGACATTAATGCTCTAATTTATCATGCAAATATATCTTTAATATAAAGAATTTGAGCAATTTAAACAAACAGTAGGAGAAAAAAATGAAATAAAAATCCCCAAAATAAAATTAATTTTTTTTCAGATCTGACCAGTCTTTTAGAATTTACCACCACAAAAAATTTATGAGATTTTTTAGTTCAAGCTAGGAATTCTCAAAACAAAAATGTATATCAAGAAGTTAACCAAATCAGTTCAGAGAGGTATTCTTCATTATTTAACCTGAAATTCTCAAGTTCGCTTATTGCAGTCTGTAGCTGATGAATCTTTGGTAATCTATCAGGATTGAGTATGACGTCCACAATTGGAGAGCTGGAAATGGAAACTCATTTATCAAATAACAAATTATTACATTCACAATTTTGCACAAAAACTGCAAAAACATACTTAAGGATATCCATGATAAACTCTTTGAGATGTTGTGGCAGGGTATAAATTGTATTAAGAAATGCTGGCTTATCAAACATACAATCCTTACTATCCAACCTGTCAAATAATTTATTGCATTATCTAATTATCTAAGTTATCTAGGTTATAATAAGTTACTATTGTATATAAAAACAAAGGATAAGGCAAGGGGACCCCCACCTGAGTTACCACTTTATGATAATGTTGAGGAGTTCTGTCTCGAGAGGGATGTTTCGCACTCTTATGAAGTGGAGCCTAAAGCATGCAAATTGGGAGCTTTTTCTGTGACAGTGTCGGCACTCGAGTTAACAGAGAATGTTGACACCAATCTCTGCATTTTTGAGATGGAGATCAACTGTGCTGCAGGCAGATCTATCCCCAGGACCAATGGGTCTACTTGTAGACCCCAGGTTCATTGGAGTAACAATGCCTGCAGCCAGGCGGCACACACGGAGAAGAAGCGGGCATTCAGAAGACATCCAACGGAGGAAAGCCTTGTAAACTTTAAAGTAAAAAGGGCTAGGGAGAGGCATACCTTGTCCCAAGCCAAAAACAATAGCCTGTTGAAGTATATGTCCGAAATGACTTACCATACTTCCACCAGGGAAGTGTAGAACAAGGTCAGAGCCCTCTATGTCCAATCCAAACCTCCACCTGCCAATCAAGGGAGTGTGATGGAAGCTTTGAAGATCATGAAAGAACTGGCACGGCACTTCACAGCAGTGTCTTGTTCCAAGGCATATTCCAAAAGCTTCTGGCAAAGGAAAACCGAGTGAAACGTAGATTGATTTCAGCGATGGCACCAGTGAAGTGTACAACACACTGCTGACAATGGGAGAGTTCAAGTCCACATTGAGGTGTACCCGGAATTCAAGCCCCAGGTGACAGTATTTCAAATGAGATGCTTCACCACCTCCCCCAGGGTGGTAAGCATCATTTGTTGACCTTGGTCAACAACATATGGGATTCAGGCTCATACCCTGTTGGCAAGAGGCACTCATCATACCTGTCCTTAAAGAGAGTAGGAACACAATCTGGCTACAAGTTATAGACCGATTTGACAACCTGTTTGAGTAAGGTCGTGGAGTCCTTGGTGAATAGTCAACTGACCTAGCACCTGAGACAAAGGGATTTTATAGCCTGTATCAAGCAGAATTCTGTAGGCATCGCCCCATGGTGGCCTATCTTCTCGTGACCTTCACAACACATTCTTGAATAGAGAACGTGTTCTGGCTACATTCTAAGACCTTGAGAAAGCGTACACGATACCGTTGATGGTGTGTCCCCCAGAGATAAGGAGTATGCTCTTTGTCGACAACCTCTGCTTCTACCATTCAGGTAAGGATCTGGTGGAGGTCGGCGGTAGGATGCAGTCAGCGATAAACTGGGAGAGCCGAATAAACTGGGTTTACTTTCTCCTCATCAAAAACGGTGTGGGTCCACTTTTGCAGATCGAGGAGGGCCCATAGCTCCCTCAACTCTGCCTGAGCAGTACATGGAAACAGTGCAGTCCTTCGGCCTCTTGTTTGAAGAAAAGTTGAGATGGCAGGCACCTGGCACATATTGACTCCGTTGAGGTTCATGACAGGAGCACTGTTGAAATTTGTTGGTCACTTTAGGTGGGGAGTGGACAGGGAGACTGAGTTAAAAATGTTTGACATGCTGCTTTGTTCGAGGAGCTTCTATGAGTTATGGCTTTCTCCTTGGCCTGGAAAATGTACCTGAGAAAGCTTGATAGACTACTAGACGAGACTCAGAGCGATCTCAGGAACGTTCAGGACCAGCTCTTTCGCCAGGGTGTGCTGCGAGCTGCAGTCCTCCCAAACTTTGGAGAAAGCAGCTTATCTTCGGTTATGCATCTGGGTTCTTGGCCTTCTTCTTGGCCAGGGCACCACTCTTGCTCGGACATGTGCAGGACATCGTATGCCGTACATGTAATATACTACATCTATGCTATATGAGACAGGTTCTATGTAACCTTCTCATTGTGCTCTTGTTAGAGAAATTTGCCAACCTGGTGCGCCTCCAAAAAACGGTGGTTGTTGTCTGGCCTGGAGGTAACAAGCATGCAGACAAGGTGGCGAAAGCCGCCCTACACTGAGTGGACATCCCACTCCAGACCAGATCATCACAATCAGGCCCTATGATGCTAAGCTTGCAGTGAAAAACATGATATAAGAAAGATGGCAGCATCAGTGGGCGGGGTCGTCCAAGATGACCTGGAGACCATTAATTGTACAGTGTCATTCCTTGGCTCCACACAGAGAGAATGAAAAAATGCCATCCATTACGAGAATTGTGCTTGGCTATATGAGAATTGTTTGAGCATGGCAGCAAGTATTTGAGTCCTCTTTTTGGAAAGAGGGTATTTTTGTATACAGTACTGATATCTGTATTATTTTGTGTCCTCTTGTGTGAGAATGAATGTATTTATTGACATGAATGTGTAGTGTAAGAGGGCCAATGGTGGGAATATTGATAACCCCATCGACCATCCATTAATTAGTTATATAATGTGAGTGATGGAGGAATATCAAGTACTCCACCACCAAGGGAATGATATGTAAATAGGAAAGAAAGTATTTAAGAGTGAGTGAAAGTATGAATGGGTTCGGATCAGAGACTGATTAAAGTTTTTTAAGTCTAGTCAGAAACGAACTTACCTTACAATGAAAAAACGATTATAACGATTGTTTTCTGACATCAATAAATCGAGAGCACTTTTCAGAGCACAAAAGTATACATCGTCCCTTGGAGTGGGTTTATTGTATTCAAACGTCTTCTTACTCAGGATAGCTTCTTCTATTATTTTCGAGCATGGCGAGTTTACCAATAAAATCTTGACGTTTGGATCTATTAGGTACTTAACTGCCCAAAGTGGCCCAGTTGAATGTACATCATTCCAATTTCTATTATCCCAAATATCATACACCTATAAAAATATATTTATATAAAAGTATTGTTGTATAACACCTTTTGTAGTAATTCAAAAATTGCTAAACCTGGGCAATTAAGGTTTCTTGAAGAATAGACCTGAACACCTTCATCACATCCATAAAGGCCTTGCAGTCCCTTGGATACAGTAACATGATCTTTTGAGGGATGATTACTGACACTGTCTTTTTCCTTGCAGGTGCAAATGATATATACTGGTTGTAAATCACTTTTCGATAAGCCTTATAATACAACAACATCAAAAGCGCCAAAATGATAAACACAACCACTGCTGTCACAGTTACCGTGATCCAAGGGTTGTCATTCGAAGATGTAACAAGCTGGTTGTTTTCAGCAATTGCTATTAAATGAGGGGGGTAATAAAACTAATTCTTGGTCTTGTTTTAGATGAACTTACAATATGGAAAATACCAACTGCATAGGGTATGGTTTGACCACAATTTCCTTGAAACGCACCGCTGGTCCACCAATTCTACATTGATGCAATAATTTCCTTGTGTTATATTATTAAACTCGCAATCTAGTGCATTTTCATTCCAGTAACACAAACACCCAATGTTCTAAAAGAAATTTATATCAAGAAATAAAAATTATATATATGTTGAATATACTAAAACATTTTGTAATTTTGTAAAAATATTTACTCACTTTATCATATTCGTTAGAGCAGCACTCACTGTCTTCATCTCTACCCTACATGAAAATAAAATGAACTAAATTTTTTAATATATTTATATTTTTAACAAGGGCATTTCCACTACGAGGTTATATATACCCTCGAGGTGTGGGTGTTTTTGGAAGAAATTTTGACATTTGAAGTATGTCAGATTTGAACCCGGGACCTTTTCCTCACAGTGATGAGGACCATGTCAACGCCTAAACCATTGCAACCATGGATGCCCCTACCAAAGATTTGTTTAAAACAAATTATTTAATGTTATTACTTTTCATAATTTTTAAAATTTGTAGCACTTATTAGGCTAATATTTGAGATGATTATCCCTCAATGCCACAGGTACGTCATGTGGGATATTTCATAGCTAGTTTGAGCACTATTAGTTTTGCACTATTTCCAAGTCACCAATTGTGTTGTCCCTGAAGCTTCTGCTCTATTTTCATAAAATTTTGTCATATCTTAAAACTTAATGAGTCTATGAGACACACTATTTGTGACACTCGACATTCAAAGTATGCGTCCACCAGACTCCCCTGTTGCTCAAAATTTTGTCAAAATCTACCTTTTGTATTTTCTTGGGTTAGGGAGTTTTCATTATCTCTTTAGAATTTAAGGAAAGTTCTATTAAAACCACATTACGTTTTGATGATGATGATGATTGTCTTCAAAGCTTCAGATCATGCACAGCTAATAAAAATGTCTCAATCAGTTGATCTCCTTCAATGTTGTATAAATACTCATCTATATGTCTATGTTTCCTTCTTGTTAAATAAAGAATTGTGTGATTCATCACCACCCAACATTATTAACACACCAGCAACATTATTTAAATACATTTTGAATGTTAAAAAATGAGTAAACATAATAATTGGGGTTGAGTTAAGTAAACCACGTTTGAGTGCACCTGAAATGCAATGGCTCAGACCAAGACGAGATTAATTTTAATAAGTTTTTACTTAGTGGTCAAACAAAGATGTTAAGTGCCTAATATGAACAAACGAAATGCTAATAATGGATAAAAATTAACAATTACTATGGTAGTCAAGTCCCAAACAGGGCAATGATAAGTGCAACAAGTTTAAAATTTTTATGAGAAAATTTAGATGTCTTACTGTTGTGCAGCACGCTTTGTTGTTGCCGGAGCCTACACAATCTTCAGACATTTTTTCTCCTGAGCTGAGCCTGATAATTGTCTCTGGAAACTCTCCAATCGGTACATCAAAGCGAAATTTCATCAAGAGCAACAATCTGTAAAAGAAGATTCCCTTTTTGGCATATACATTAATTTTTTCTTTGTCATTAATAAAAAGCAAAAGAAAACATTAAAGAAATTTTTAAAAAAATGGACGAAAAAGTTAATAAAAATTTAAGTAAGTAGAAGAGTCAAGATGGGAACAAATATATTTCTTATTTTAACAAAAATCTTAAATTGCTAATAAACAACTGAACGTAACCCAAAAAGATTAATCATAATGTACAATATTAAAAGTAGAATCTAGTTATTACAAACAATTTTATTAATAATAAATAATGTATCACATATAAGAAATACATATTATAAATAAATTGGAAGAAGATTTTGATTGAAGATTTGAAAGAAACAAAAAAAATGTAATTTTTTATATTAAAGTATGAATAAGGGTTTGCATGCTTTCCATTTGTTAAAATGCAAAACTTTGTATTAAACAATAATCTTAAATATCTTATAATTAAAGAAATGAATAGGAAAATTGAGTCTGAGCCTCTGGTAATCAGAAAGTCAAATTAACAAATATTATGTAAAATAATAATGAACTCTCATGATAATTGTTTACGGTGTTACCAAATTTTTCAAATTTGAATTACCTTTTCAAAAATGAAAATTACAAATAAAAATATAACGAACTTGAGCATATTGAGAAATAAAGATAATACAAAAACTTTAAAATAATGTGCACAGTGTAACCTTTTTGAATCACTTTTTTTTTGCAATAAAAGCTATTTCATATTGATACTTCATGGCCAAAAATGCCAGGATAAAAATACTTGATAACAATTTTTTTATTGCAAGATTTTTTTTCTTATCAATGAAGATTTTAATTTGGACAAAAAGCAGTTATTTAATGTTTCAACAATCTAGATGAGATTTAATGCCTTTAAATACTCAAAATAGGCTTTAAATGTAACCTAGAAATTTTAAAACTGAAACCGAAATTCCAGTTGTTGAATTTGAAACAATCAACAATTGATATATTGTGATTTATCGTATACTGATTTCATAATTGGTGATTTAGTAATTTCACATGGAATGCTTACAGCACTTAAGTGTAGTGTGTTTTTTAAAAGAAGCACCCAGCACCAGAAGTGACAAGAAAACCTATTTCCAAAACCTCTGCAATACCAACACAACCACCACCACTTAAAAAACTATTTTACTTCTTTTCTGAAAACAAAACAGGTATTAGTCTATTTCTAGCTTTAAGTTCAATAGAATTAGAGACTATTTTTATACAATTAATGGTAATGTATAAAACACTTTTTCTTCCTTTTTCCATTTCCTTCTTTTTAACCAAAGATTGAAACATCACAAGGTATAAAAAATAGCCTTAAGGTACCTTCAAATATTGGCTAATTAAAACCAACCTACACCACACAACACTTTTAGTATAAATATTATCAAATGAAATTGCATAAAATAACTAATTATTATTATAAATTTTAATGAATACACAAAAATAATCTAAACACAAATTCAAACAATTCTATCTACAGTTAAAAAGAAAAAAGGTCAAAACAAAAAGCATTTTTTACTAATTTCTTAATTTAAAAATTACCATGTTCTCCTTCCCAACCAAGCGATAAATTTATTAAATCTTTGAAGAGCCAACAAAGCAGTTTTACCTTTGGTCATCGTATACATTTGTCACTGAAACGTTACTCAATGCAAGTGGCATAGGTTTGTAAGCAGTTTTCAGCCGAATAGGCTCGACAATGCAATAATCTAAATTTGTCGTTAATTCGTTTACAGGCTTTACATCCATCCTGTAACATCCCGTGAACAAATGGTTTATAACCAACTCCAGATGCTGCAACAAAACGTTTATTTTAAAACAATAAATTGATTGTGTGAATTAGAAAAGATTATTAGTTTTTCATCGGTGTATATTTTAACATTTTTCTACAAGGGTTATCTACCTCATGTTTTAAATAGATGTACAAGTCAATCCTATTATTTCCCATAGTTTCTCTAGTCTATAAATTATTTAATAATAACTTTATAAAGAAGTTTATCATAAGGTTCAGTTTTCAGTCATAAAAAAATTAATTAAAGTGTACCCAATGAAAATCATAATTTTGTTTATTTTTTATAGATTACAGTGTTTGTACAAGCAACTGCAAATATACTATCTGTTGTTTTACTACGAAAATTTCATTTTGGCAAGAGGATGAATATCTGATTATTTTTTATAAGCTTAAAAGAGACAATTTTTACATGGACAATTACTACAATAAAATGATTGTAACAGTATTATCTCTTCTTTGTTAAAAAAACATTTGGATGTAATGCATATATGTTTAAACTGCAAGAAGAGTTATAATTAGTATTTTATACGAAATCAGTGATTTATGTTTGTTTATATACTTATAATTAATTCTTCACCCTTGAGGCAAAACAGCATAAGTCAAATTTTGGTCAAATAAGATAACAGAATATTCTAGTAAGTCTTTAGGCCTGGCAAACTGTGTATAAATAATTAAGTCAAGAAGCAAACCGTTTCTTTTGAGCACAATGACCTTTTTTTTAGAACTATTTTAGACATCTTGAAAATTTATGTCAAATTTCGATAATTCCACTTGTAAACTAATAAAAACTCATACATTGAAACACAATGAGCCCTACGTAAGTCCTAATGAATATTTGTCTAGGTGCAGCAAAGAGATATGTTTGTTTTACCTACTTCTATTAGCATTTGCTGCATTACTAATAAAACTTAAATGACATCTCTTTTTACCCGCCTAGCAAATTGAAGGTTGATTAACATGTCTAGCTACTCCTGCTGTTAGATTTCTAAAAGCTTGCCCATAAATGCATAAATTTATGCTAAAAATTAGATAAGTGACTATATATGACATACCAGTGACAAAAGGTCAAAATATAATTAAATAAATTTAAAAAAAAACTCTTCTAAGACCTCTACTTTACTCCACAAGACGAATTAATTTATTTAGCTCTTTGAGTAAAATATTTGAAAAAAATAAAACTAAAAATAATTGAATCTGTACAATTAATAATAATATTTTAAAATATGTTATTATTATTTTACAGTGAAAATTTACAAATGTGTAATAACAATGATAAATGTGATTCTTTTTTAGGTATATTTATAAGCAACATACTTTTAAACTGTTTTCTTACTTTACATATTGTTTAATACGTAAGTATTTTTTCCTTTGTTTTCTTAGTTTTGCTTTTATACTTTTATATTTTATATATTGTATATTTCTATATTTAAACATTTGTGTAAATTGGATTTATTCTGTAAAATATATTATTGCTAATATCAAAATACCAAGGTCCACTTGGAAGTAATTGCTTGATTATGTAATGAAAGAAAATGATTTTGTGAAATAGGAAATGTACTCAATAAGCGACCCTCAACAATTCATTACACCATCTCCCAGTGTACGGAGCTTGGTAATGCTGAAAACAGACCGCGTGCATTTAGGCTGGCTAGAAATATTAAACACCATCCAAAAGTGTGTCGTTCTCAAAGAAGTGACCACCGACCCATCAAAAAGTGCCACCGAAATTGGAGGCATTCTGTATCAGGATTATAATATTTTGGGTTACACCCTATCAGTATCAAATATAATTTTAAAAAATTAGGCATGTGATGCAATCTCAGAAAGAAGCTCTATACTCTCCTGCTAAGAAGTAATGCTATTCCTCCAAAATGTTCAACTTTTTTTTTCATTGTATTCTTAAGTATTGAAAAACATAATAAAATCAACGTACAAAAGTGTGTTGACACAGTGATGGAGGGTGTTTTAATTAATAAAAACATGTTTAGAATCATTTATTTAATTGTATTAATTTTTACCCTTAAGCCTGCATTATTTAACTTGAAATGCAGTGGTATGAATTTAAATATGTGATTCATTATCCATTAATTTAATATTCCACTGTAAAAAAATTATAATTAAAAAAAAACATATGTTTGTAAAATCCACTTTCTTTTCAGATATCTTTGTGAATAATTATCACAAATTTTTGCTAGTTAAATTTAACATAGCACCTTATTTTATTAAAAGAACACATACAAATAAGAGCAATTCATAATTAAGTTACAAATAATGATACAAAGGCTTTCAAAATTATTTTAAAAAATTAGTCCTAGGTTAAAAACTTTAAAAAATATAGTAACTTACTGGGGCCATTCAGGATGAAAAACATCAATGCTCAATATCAATGTTAATATCAAAACAGTAGATATGACATTTCTTCTTAGCAGGGCGGTATATAAGCACTTTTAATGCTAATTTAAATTTAAAACACACAATTTCAAAATTAGTCTTGCTCAAAAGCTTTATGTTAAGTTTTCTAATTTTGAGTTTTATGTTTAAAACTGAACTGACAAATAGACAATGATTCGAGTTGGGAGAGTATGGCAATTCAATTTTTGGAAAAGACAGTTCTTCTCACAGAAGAGAAGTACTTCCGTAGATAATTGTAAAAAATAAAATGTTTAATATCTGCAAAAAAGTTGAGAATCAGGCCAAGGTTCATCAGGCCTTAATTAATTGAATGTTATTAATTGGTCAAGCGGACCATGAAAAATATTGAATTTAATGGAGTTCACATGAACTTTTTTTTTTAAAGAAGATTGAGGTGACAAAAAACTAGTACTATTGGTAACAAAATAAATTAATAAAAAATAGGGGTGGACCTACAGATGACTGCGATAAAAACGAGGTAAGTGTCAGTAAATAAACAAATTAAAATTTTAATGTTTTCTCTCTGTATGTACATTGTTTAATTTCTATGAATACTGTTACATGTTATATGTGTTATATGTTTTTGTTGTTGATTAAATTTTATAATTGCAAGATATTGCATTATTAATCAATTTAGCCCATTATTATTATTATTTAAAAGGTTTTTTGTTGTGTGTATATCATAAGACTAAAGCCAATTGAAAGAATTATAAAATAGAATGGAACAGCAATTTTTTTCTGTATAACATTATTTATTCCTGCACCAGCAATTTTCGCCCTGCCTGGTGACTGCAAAAAATATTTCATATTTTCAATAAAAATTATTAGCTTTCATATAACCAATTATTTATCAACTGTAGAAAATGAAATTATTAATAGTAATTATCGCACAATAGTCATAGTTATTACTCATAAATCAAATTTATGAGAAAATATTTCTTAATACAAACACACAAAAAAGTTATGTAGTTTTATAATTATATTAAATGAAACAAATTTATTTTAATACAGACCCTAAACAAGATGATAAATTCATGAGTTTTATACAAAATTATTTATTTATAATTTGAAAAAAAATTCATGAAAACACAGGAAAATATTTATCGAAGGTTAAATAACAATGAAGCATTTAGCATTCCGATTTTGTTAGTTTATTTGGGAAGCTTTTCACTTATATTTGAAATCATCTTCAGCCTTATCCTAATGTTATAATGTACATCTAATGAATTGAATGAAATAATTACATTCAAGGAAAGGAAAGTAATATAAACCAGCTAACATGAAGATGTACTCTGTTTTTGTTATTATCATAACAAATACAGCCAGATAATAAGATAGAATAACAAAAATGGAGTACATACTCATAAACTGGTTTATATTACATATTTTCTTTTCATTAAATTAATTATTTCATTCAATTCATTAGATATAAATTGTAAGATTAAAATAAGGGTGAAGATGCTTACAATGTAAGTTAAAAGCTTCCCAAATAACCAGATCAACTGTTGGAACTAAAGGCTTCATTGCTATTCAACCTTTGATGATGGAGTTCCACCAAAAAAGTACACAACAAACCTTGAAAAAATCGAAAATCATTTAGTGATAGAATAGATTTAACTAGGGGCGTCGGTGGCCGCAAGGTTTAGTCTTTGATACGGCGCTCATCACTGTAAGGTAAAGGTCCCGGGTTCGAATCCAGCGGCCCTGCATTCGAACCCGACATACTTACAAATGGGCTTTTTTTCAAAAACACCGGCACCCTGAGGGTTTATATGACCTCTGCTGTTGCGAACCCTCGTTAAAAAAAAAAAAAAATAAATAAAAAAAAAAAATAAAAAATAAAAAAAAATAAAAAAATAGATTTAACTAATAGTCGGTGGCTGAGTGAGTGATTAGTCATTTATATAGCAATTTTTGTATTTGTCATGTTATGGTTTTTTGGAGTTAAATTCGTGTATCGTCTTTGGAATTTTCAGTAAAAGTATTATTTTTTAGCTGAAATAATTAGTTCACTACACTTAACACAAGGAATATTAATAGTTTCTACATGCAAATTAGTGAATAAATTCCACGATTTAGGTTAAATAATTGCACAAAAGAATATTTCATACTAACTCGACTTTTTAAACTAATCCACTCACTTTGTTTTTATCTTTGTCTTCACATTCATCAAAGGGCTGTCCCATCAGCCAGTGGCTCGAGTGTTCCGAAACATTACCAGTGAAATTGCACTCATTCTCACTCACTGTCATAACTATTTCATAGTAGGTGAAACAGCACTCTTTTGGAGCAAGAGGTAACTGGAATTTCACAGCCCCTGCCGTACTGTTTACAATAGTCCAGTTCAATTTATCCTTACACCACTTGTAACAGTCTGTGCGATTGTTAGCACAATCTAAAAACAAAATTGTGTTGTAAATGAATGTTTCTTAAATTAAGTTTTAATATACCTTGAGAGTTCAACGGTTCTTCATAGCAAAAAGAGGACGCTGGCTGTAATATTTAAAATTACATTAAAAAATTTTAATTAAAGAAGATAAATTTGGCTTTATTTTCTCACCGTTTGAAGCTTATTGCATTTTGATAAGTTATTGGTTTTTAACGAAGCACCACAATTAATGCTAAATATCACTAGCATACATACTAAATAATTGAATATCATATTTACAAAAATATATATTATTATGTACAAAAAAATTAAGAAAATGTCATGTTTTGGTTAAATTGTTTTCTAAGGTCTATTAGAACCTATTTCTTGAATTAATGACATGTGTGCTCTGAAGCAAAACATTCCTGCAGTCATAGTTAAGCTTTAAATAATTCACAGACAAACACAACACTAACATTTTCTGTTTCTAAGAAAGAATAGGATTTTCCATCTACAAACACAATTGGAACAAAAAGTGACAAACAAACAAAATATCACAAACTTAACTAAACGAGCAGACCGAGTTAACTGAGAGATAGCTGTTCCATTCCTTCAACAACCTTGAACCTTCCCCACTCTTGAACAACTAGTTTATGGACAGTGGGAATTTCCTTTCTCATAAATGTGTCCTTTTGCTAAATAAATTTAAAAAAAAATTCAATTTGCAAAGTTTTATTTTGATTTTATACTAATTAATCAAGGTTAAAAGTTATTACCTTCCTCACTCTCGATAATATCGTCAATTTTCATCTAGAATAACAACTAGTGCGAGTATTAGTTGAGAAAAGGATGAAGAGTTTATTTATAAACAACATTGAAAAACCAAAAGACCTTGTATAATCATAAACATCAAAACAAATTATATTAGAGGCTACCAAATTATTTCCTTTACACCTCTGTAAAATTGTTTTTAAATAATGATACTGTAAATAATTAACGCATATATTAATTGTCCTTTGCTTAACAATATTAACAAATAAAATCTTGGTAGGTAATTTTTTCGTTAAAGAAGTTTAGACCACTTTAGAATAATGAAAAATTTAATCCTACTAACAATTAAAAACTGGAACAATAGGAAAATATTTGATTATACATTTGAATATCGACATTTGACTATACAAAAACAAAACAGATGCATCACGTTCAAAGTGGTTTTTATTGAATTCTGACTGAAACAGTTAGTTTTATAAGAAAACAGCAACATCATTTATACTATTTTTTTAGCAGTATCTACGATGAATAGTAAATTATTTTAAAAAATTATCAAAATCTAGTCAAATGGATATTCAGAGGTATTGTTTTTAAGCCACTGATTAAGTAAATTTAAAGTTAAAGTTAAATATTTGAATGATTTCATAGCCCCGTATATTTTTCTGTTAATATGATTTATTTATTGCTTGGAAATTAATTTAAAAATAAAATTGGACATTTTTATATACAACAAGTTTATTTATGAGCAAGTATGTAAAAGGGCTACCATTTGCAATTATGTACATTTTTCTGTTTTCTTTTCTAATTCTTTAATGTTAGCTACACATTTTCTTATTTTATCAACTAACACTTCAGCAATTGCCATTGAGGATGTGGCTCCTGGGGATGGTGCGTTTCTACAATGCAAGATCCTCGGATTCTGTTTGTCTCCACCTTCGAAGACAAAATCTTCGACCAGTTCACCATTGGGTGAAAGAGCCTGTGCTCTAACGCCAGTTGGTCCGCTGTAGGAATAAAGTTGAAAAGGTGCTTTGTTTTTAATAAACTTACATATTTAAATTAAATCATTAAACCTTGTCACATCGTATACACTAAGTGATGGGACATATCTCTGCAACTCCTTCACTTGAATGATTTTAAATAATGACTTCATGGTTTCTTTGATACCGTAGGAAAAGTTGCTGTATATGAGCTTATGCAGTCCTCTGTAACTGAGTGAATCCAGAAGTTCAGTAGGAGAAAAGGATAAATACCTGGAAAATTATTGCTTAAAAAAATTCATTTTTTTTTTTTTAATTATAATCATACCCGTATCCTTCTCGGCTATACGCCAAAATGGCATTTGGTCCAAGCCAAATACTACCATCCATCCTGGGTGTAAAATGGACCCCAAGAAAAGGAAATTTTGGGTCAGGCACCTGAAACAAACAATTTGAAATGAAAAACTAATTTCTTGTAACTGAAATATTAATTTACAATTAAAATTAATAAACTGCAATTATTAATTAATTGTGATATGAATTTCAAAAAACGTTACATAATTAACCAAAAGAACAAGTAGCTAAAACCATAGTAGAACTAGTGTTCTACGAATTGCTGTGTTGGTCTGACAGACATATTTCAGTGTTGGGTCTGGGTGATTTTTCAAAAATTACCAAAATGGTCAGAAATGACCAAATTATAAGTTCCATAGCAGAGATCATATCAACTCCTGCAGTCCTGTTTTAGAAAAAAAATGTACTTTGGTTCAAATTCAGGACTGCCGAGATTCAAACTCAGGACACTAAGAGTAATCAGTTGCTGTGTTAACACTCTAAATATATAACATACATAAATATATAACATAAATATAAGCATAAATCATGTCAATCAATATGAAAATTTGTTAAATAAAAAGTATAATGTAATTCCCATAATAATGGGCTTAATGCCCACCATCGCTTTACAATATTTTTTAAATTATTCTCAAATAAAAGGCCAAGGATTTGAACCTATAATCATTAGTGAGGCAATTACAAGAATTTGACACCTGAATGACAAGGTAAAGTTACTAAGTTTATGGGAAAATGTCTGATCCCTCGTCCATGATATCCAATGTTGGGCATTAACTTTATTTTATTTTACTTTTTGTTCAATGATTAAAGAAAAAAGGTTCAACATGATAAAAATTTGATCTTTCTAGTTACTACCTATTCAAAAAATAATAAAATATATTAAGAAAAAACCTACAGGATATATATTTCCCCTAACGAGATTTTCCTTTGTTGGTTTTAATATAAGGTATTCACCCCTAAATGGGATTATTGCTGGATCTGACTTCCCTCCAGTCAAAACTGCCAGCTTGTCAGCATACAGCCCAGCACAGCACAAGACAAATGCTGCCTTTACAAACTAAAAAAAAAAAAAAAAAAAAATGAATACTTAAAACCACGTTAGGTTTCTAATCAGCATACTTGTCCACATTCTGAAATTACTCGTATAGGGTGAGGATCTTGTTCAGTAAGCTTCGGTTCCATTTGGAAATCAGTTACTTTAAAGTTGAGAATTACCTCTCCTCGGGATGCTTTGAAGTCATCAGCAAAGCTATTTGTAACCACACCATAATCAACAATACCCGTATAAGGAGAATATATAGCTTTAAGCCCCTGAAAATATTTTCTTTTATAAATTTTATGATGTTAACTTTATTTTTTCATTTACTCACTCTAGCATTTGGTTCGTATTTTTTTATTTTATCACCTTCAATCATACTCAGATCTGGGACTTGGTTGTCCATCCCTCTTTGAAACAGAGAATCAAGCCTTTCAAGTTCATTGCAATCAGTGGCAACGATCAATTTGCCAACTCTTTTGTAAGGGATGTTCTTTCTATCAAGATATTTGTACAGCAGGTCCATCCCTCTGTTGCAGAGTCTTGCCTTGACTGAACCGGGCTTGTAGTAGATTCCAGCATGTATGACACCGCTGTTATGACCTGTTTGATGCTGTGCGAGGGCATTTTCTTTTTCAACCAATGTCACCGAAAGTTCTGGATGCTGTCTCTTTAATTCCCTAGCAGTGGCAACTCCGACAATTCCTCCTCCTACTATCACGACATCACTACAGCTCAGGGGTCTAAATTAAAATAAAATATAAATTTAACATTTGATTTATTAAATTGGATCTTCCTATTAGGTTTTCCTACAAGTATTAAGATACACGAAAAACAATTTCATTCCACCATTGTTAGTATCTACTAGCTACTAAGGACTCTAAGGACTAAAAAGTTTTATATCATAAAATTGCTTTAGAACCCTTGAAAACAGTTATCCAACATAATAAACATTATTTATTCTACAGTATTTATTTAATTTTTAGTTTACACTAGGTATTATTTTTATTAGCACACTATGGACTAATGTATGAAAGAGCTATAGGTGGCCCTCAGAGAATCCGACCTCTACAAGAAGGGACATCCTCATCCGATTAAGAATAGGCGATATGAGGTACTTTTGGGCCAAAGCCCATGTATGTGACCAGCATGTAGAGAAAGGTTGCTTGATGTGTCTCAATCCTATTAGGTTTTCCTACAAGTATTAAGATACACGAAAAACAATTTCATTCCACCATTGTTAGTATCTACTAGCTACTAAGGACTCTAAGGACTAAAAAGTTTTATATCATAAAATTGAAGAATGTCATTCCTTGGCTCCAACATGTAGGCATGTCACCAAATATGATTGTGCTTAAGAATGTCAGCGATTGCTTGGGTCTTTTGTTCTAATTTTTAGAGGAAACAGAACTCTTTTACTGTATGTAGTAAATGTGTAGTGTGAGAGAGAGCCAATGGCTGAATATTGAGTACTCCATCGACTCTCAATTAGATTAGTTATACAATATGTATAGAAGGCCTGATATACAGGCTCATGTCTGTACACATGTATGTTGTGTTTGAACAGTTTGAACTTATAAGGAATTAATTAATTCAACAGTATGTAGGAATACTAAATAATTTAAGTGTTTATAATTCTTTAAATAATTTATTATTTTCTATATTAAGAATTTAAAACTTGCGTACAAGAGATATAGTACATATCCTAGTACACTTCCTTGAGAAACTCCACTAATAAACATAAGAATATAAGCACTATATATTTCCATAATTTATAGTGCAGTAATCCTTACTTCAAATAAATAAATCAATAAACTCAGAAAAAAGCAAAACATGGTGATTTCCTAAGAAGTCTTTCTGGTTCAGCCTGATTAAAAAATTTTGTAAAATATTTCAAGGTTTAGAAATTATACTGTCTAAGATGTACTGAATTTGTTTGCCATGTAGCATTGTGTTGATGAAATTACCATATTTCCTAAAAATGTTCTCTTCATTTAACTTTTTTTTAAAGAAAACAATCTACCTGACATAAACTTGTCTTATATAAGAAAGGTGACCTTCATTTATAATGATGTACCTAAAAATTCAATTGGTCGGGAGCTGTCTTTTAAGCGATTAACTTAAATTCACTGTTATGTTAATACTCTAAACATTACATTCCCTATCACCTGTAAACTAGATATATACGCTGGTTTCTTTGGCTGAGCTGTGGGTCATACAGAATAATCTTCCCTTAATCCTGTAATCCAGGAAATCCTTCTATCCCTAGGGGAAGTTCGAGCAGATTATATCATTCCAATTAATATGGATAATGGAATGGCACTGACCTTGCTGAAGACATTTGGATTGACAGAGTTCCTGAGGAAGATTTCCTGCCCTCTCATATATTATAAATAAGATCTGGTAAAACTGGCAAAACAAATAGAGTGAAGTTGAAGCTTGCAAGAATCCCAGGGAAATTAAGTGAGAGACTGGTCCCCCGCTGTTCAAACCATAAGGAGAAAACTGTCTTGGCATGCCTGATAGTAGGATATTGTAGTCTTACGCATGGATTCCTCATGGTGGAGGAATTTCCTCAGATTGGCTAAAATTGTTGCGATCAAGCACATAATGTTTTCCTCCTCAGAAGAGGAACACATATGGTATTTCTGGTAGTTTGGGTCAAATAATGTCTGATGACAGTAACACAGCCTTTTCTCTAGAGGGTACAGGGTAGCACAGACATGCACCTCCCTTGTATGCTGTCTATGATATTTTTATTTGATATGTCAATTGCTTAATCAAGTTTGGTTGAATACATGAAACTGTTCTCTGCTTTACGGCCCTCTTGCGTCTGCAAGTTTCAATCAAGACCACTCATTATTTTATTCAAGGCAGATTATGACCAATAGAGGTTGCAAACTAAGCGTACTCTGCACAGATAGTTGAGCACTTTGAAATAAAGGTAACTGAATTAACTGTGCATGTCCCTTCTATAATTCCTCATTTCAGTTATAACTATTGAAAGAGTACTTTCCAGTACCATTTCTACATAATCAATGGCCAAAGTTAAGTGAACTAACAAACTTCAGTGCATTTTGTAAAATATTGTTATAGTAGTCTGAATGCCTACAATTGACTCGTTAACTTAGATATATATGTAGGCATTGAAGATGATTGAACCATAGGTTTCGTCTACTCACTGGCATCAACAAAAGATGCTATAATTATTGCCATTATTTAACTTTTTTCAGAATTTTGTAGATAAGAACTTCATTTTGGTTATGATAAGCAACTAATTCAAATGACTAGATAACAGACAAACACAATGATAAGAACAAACGGCCTTAAACTTACTTGCGGTAAGTAGAAAAAAAGGCACTTCGATCAGAGGTTCGACTCTTGACGATTCCAAAGAATCGTTGAGTGGCGGTTCTTCCTAGCATAACTTAAAAAAAATGTACTTGTTTGTTGAAAACGGTCGCCCTTTACATATCCATTTGCTCGATTTGGTGTTTGAGTGTGTGTCTATGTAATGTCAATGTTCAGGTGTAGTTTAATTAAATTAACAGCCAAGGTTGTTAGTGATAATTGATAACTGATAAGAAGTTTATTGCGTTGAATAGAAAACAATTTTATTTAGGAAATTGCGTCGTTGAAAATCATATTTTTAAGATTACAGTTCTTGTTTTTTTATTGATAGTTGTGAAATTAGCCAGTTCACATGAAACTTTGTTAAACAAGAAACAATTTATTTTACATTGTTTTTACCTTAAGTTTTTCTTATCTCTATTATCATTACATTGAAACCTCTAAAGTGGTTATAAGTCATTTTCGCAGTATTTTCAAATATGAACTTAAATAAAGACTTTTTTTAGTATTTTAAAGTTTATTTATGCAAGTTAGTCCAGAATAAACGGAGGAGGGAATAATTATTTCATAAATTTTAGGTAAATTAGGTCGCATTGAAGATGTTTTGTATTCTAGGTCGTTTGGTAACCAAGGATGAAAAAGGACTTACACTTAATTTTTAATATTTTTTATCGCCTGTAGTGCAAATAGGTACCGTCTGTAGTGCATGATGAAAATTATTTTCATGCATTCACGTCGAATGTTTATGTTTTAAAGCATTGAAACGTTCACTTGTTCAACTATTATTAAAGTTAAATTATTGTAAAATATGTTAATAAAACGTCTACTTTTCTATTTGTCTCTTTCTCACTTTGCACTCTGTCTTTCTCTTTCACTCTCTCATAATCTCTAGTATGAAACATGATCCTAGATTCTGGATTTATCTCTACACAGTTATGTTTAATTTCATGAATATCTGAAGTTGTTTATTTTAAATGATTATATAATTTTCCTGTCAAATTTAATTGACTATCCAAATAATTTTTTTAGGAATAATAAATCAACTCTGGTCTTTGCATTGCTTAATTTTATTTTCAAATAAAACAAATATCATAAAGTAGTTACTGGAGTATTGTATGATAAATAGAAACCTTTTGATCACTATAGAAAAATTAACTAATTAATTTAAAAAATGGATAACTTGGTATTAGAGGTACAGCCCTTGATTGGTCATATCTTTTCAATTCAACAAAATCAGTTAAATTAAACTTACTGCCACTTTTAATGGACGAAATAAGAAATACATCGCCTAGCCTACTTTTTGATCATGGAGTGCCATAGGGTTCCATCTTAGGCCATATACTATTTCTATCTTTTGACAATGTACCTCACCTATCTAACCGTACATCACTATTTGCTGATGATACTGATGATTTGTTGTTCTGTGGATCCTAATGATTTATTAAAATAAATTAAACTTGTCTATAGTGAAATGAAAACAAGGTCTAACTCTCAGTACTCATAGGATCTCTATCATGTTTTTGTATACCAAAGAAACATTGTACAAAACTAGATGGTTGATTGCTAGATAACATATTTATTAAATTTAGTGAATGGGAATGCCATACTTATTTTGGTTTCACATTAAATAATAAACTTACTTAGGACCATCAAGACTAATTTTGTGTCTGCATTAACTCAGTGCCATCGTAGTATGGCTTTGAGATTGAAATTAGAGACTTGGAAAAAAAAAATTAATGGGCAGATAACAAATAAGGGGCATCAGTTTTAATAAGAGATATTTTAGGAATTTGTGGCGTCCATCTTCTCAGCTGTAAGCTAAATGTACAGAAGCTGATGGGTGATATAAACTTCACCGTATGTTACTATAGGAAGCAGTGGTGGAGGTAGGAGACCTGTGACCTAACCGCCAAACCATCAGAACTGTGAAAAGTGTTTGAATTGAACAGTTATTTAGTGTACAAAGATGAAGATTAAAAAAAAGATTTTGTTTTAAAGGTATGTATACATGAACAGTCATAAATTATGTGCATAAAATATTAATACACATTCCAATTTGTTGAGGATCAGGGATAAAGTTACAAAGAAGTGAGTATTGTAACTTCTACCTTTATTACTGTCTTCTTCAGGGCTACATTACATTGTCAAATCACAATAATTTATATAATGGTATTATACATTAATATATAATGATATTTTTAAAAACAATTTTAACTATTGTTTTTAAAGTTTTGTTAATGTTTTGTAATCATATTTATTTATGACAATGTAATATACCCCTAAAGAAGACTAATAAAGGTCAAAAGCTTGGTGTCGAAGTTACAATACGCACTGCTTTGTGATTGCATCCCTGATTCTGAAAAAATTGGTCATGTCTAGACGATCGATTCATCCTACCTTCATTAATAAACATTGTTTTACTGAACTCGGCCAGTTGTGTGTAAGTCGATCGAAATCACAATAGCTCATGTGGTTAAAGCAGCGGCATATTGAGCCGAAGGTCGTGGGTTTGAATTCTGCTCATGACACTAACTTTTTCATCTCAACCAAGACCTTAGAGAAAAAGTATAATTAATTGAAATAATATTAATATAGTTACTAAAGTTAAAAGGAGGGGATGCGGTAATACAATATATACCAATGATGACCAAAGTACTATTTTTCCAATTCAAATGATTGCGATTGCCAATAAAGCTTGCTTTTGCAGTAATGATAAACAAATCACAAGGAGAATTATATGTTGCATGCTCCAGGAAATCAATGGATTTGTTGTTTGTATTCATCGCAAATGGAATCACTAAAAACATTGTTTATCCAATCAAAGAGCATTTCATTGAATTTAACCCTGCATACAACAGTCGTTACAATTTAATACAATGCAATCCAAAACAAAAATAATATTGCATATATAAATATATAATATCATGACTAAATACAAACCATTCATATTAAACATTCAATTGTGTTCATTTAATTTATATAAACATATGCTTCTTATCTAGCAATAGCAATATGTACACTCAAAATAATGTGTTTCTATTTTCCCTCTGGGCAACGCCGGGTTATATAGGTAGTTAGTATATGTGTGGATGGATGGTGATGGAGGAATATCAAATACTCTCCATTCTACCTGAGTGTATTATTTGTACCATAAATGGAAAGAGTTTGGTGGGTTTGGATTTAAATACTGATGTGTTGGGTGCTCAAATGACCTAAGTGTTAACAACCCTGGAGCCCAACCTTGATTGGAGAATGGATAAGAGTGAGGTCTAACCTCAGACTCCCAAAACCCAAGGTGGGTGATTTTCAAGACCTGCTGGTAATTTATTGTCAAATATACAAAAGTGGGATTGACCTGCAGTAGTGAGAAGTCATAGGCTCAATTTGTACACATAGGTATGCAAGTATATGTTTGTAGAATTGGGAGAAAAAAAATAACATTCATATTTTGTCGGTTATTTCAAACTATATACAAAATATTTTTATTGTTATAATAATTACAACATACTTATTTTAATATAAACCAAATTAAACTTAATAGATATTTATAAGTTTTACTAAAAAAATGTTTATGATTTAGGTTTGATTTATGATTATGATGATTTGAAAGAAACTAGAAAATTGTTTAGTGATAGAATAAATTGTTAGTTAAATTTTAATCTATCACTAAATGATTTTCCTATGTTTTTGTGAATTTTCTTTCAACCATCATGATTAAATAATTTTTATTACCACTCATAAATTTCTAATCTTGTTTAAGTTCGTGATGCTAATTTTTCTTCTCATTAGTCTTTGCCCAAAAATTGGAAATAATAATAAATAATTAACAGATTACTAATTAAATAATTCTATCATCAAAGACAAGACAATTGACCAAAAAAGGAAGAGGAGTAGCAAATTATAAATATATTATTTAGAGATTGTGAGATGCGGTCTGGTGTGATGTGGGTTTAGAAAAGCAATTTCTTTTATCGTGCCAATGTTTCGATCTTTATTGAGATCATCTTCAGGGCCTGGGATTTATAAACATTATTTAAATTATACAATTACATGTAAGATATGAAAATGAATTTGTACAATGATGAATACAATATAGAAATTTTAGGTTTAATCAAAGTATTTGTGCTCACTCAAAGTGGGTGTTTTCTAAGTAGAGTCGTGTTGAGAGTGTTAGTGAGATATTACTGTTTTTTGTTTATATAAGTTGGGTTTTGAAGAAAATAAGAAACTATTCCCTTCCCCACTTCTTCAAAACCCAATGACACATCTACACAGAAAACACACACTTTGAGTGAGCACAAATACTTAGATTAAACCTAAAATTTCAATATTGTGTGCATCACTGTATAAATTCATTTAACTAACTAAATAATCATTTATTAATGATCACTAAACACCACACATTAAAAATATATATCATAATTTGTACGTATATAATGGGAACTACAGATTTTTTTATATGGGTACTTATTATATTGAAATAGCAAGTACAAAGGTTAATAGTAACAACGAACTTGGTCAAAATATGTTTAATTGTTAGTTTTTATACTGGAGGATCTTGTTTCTAAATGGATAGTTCATCTAAGCATGCACTTCACTCCCTTCCGACAGTTTCTTAAACTATGAAGTGTAAAGCAATTCATTTTAATATTAATTTTGAACATAAATTTTGTAAAACTAACAAATGAACTTGTTAGAACAAAATAAATTGTTCAATATTTTTGTATAGATAAATAGAATAAGAATGAAAATAAAAATAAGTTAGAGGATAAGGGATTGTTTTAGGAAGGTATCGGTAGATAGTGCGGGTTTCTGCAATCCACGTTATAAGGCTCTATCACGTTTTTAACCGCTAATATTAAAAACTTCCCGTACCTGGCATTAATTTTATTTTGATAAATATATATTTAAAAGTTTTTTTTGTTTATGGGACATTACTTGGAAGGGGTGTTGTTTTGTCGTGCAGGACGCTTGGTTAGGTTGGTAGTCGGGCGCTTTGGTGATATTCTCCCTCCACCGTCACTCGTCGGCTGAACTTTGAGCTCGCACTGAGTTCAGCTTCAGTTGTTGTCGGGAAGCCGACTCGTTGATAGGGGAGTGTGCTTTCTCGTCGAGTGTTTGTTTAGTGTTAGTGCGGTAGGAAAAACCTCGGTTTATTTCTTTATCCATGAGTTAAGCGATGGAGGACGAACTGAGATGCCCGGTGTGCAAGGAGTTGTTTTCGAACCCGGTTCTGATGCCGTGCTATCACGCTTTGTGTCTCAACTGTGCCCTTCTTTTGCAAGTGCCGGCGGCCAACGGTCAAGAACAGATTGCGGAAGAAGTGGATAAGCTGTCGATTCTGAGCGAGACGGACAGCGGCGTTGTCTGTACGAGCAGGCCGAACAGTTACGTCGGGACACCCAACATCCAAGGCATCCTCTTTCCTCCGTTGACGAGCAGTGCCCTCGCTTTGGCATGTCCCGTATGCTCAAAGACGGTCTACTTCGACGAGAACGGTGCACAGAACCTGCCTAAGTACCGGGCTATGCAGAACATCGTCGATAAATACAGTGAGGCCAAAGAACTCGTTCCGAAATGTGAACTGTGCACCAAAGAGCCGGCCAAGCCCGCGACGGTCTTGTGCGAACAGTGCGAAGTTCACTATTGCGATGAGTGCAGGGAAAACTGCCATCCTGCACGTGGTGCCCTGGCCAAACACACTTTGACCTCTCCCGGTCGATCCGCCCTTAGGATCAGGGAAGCGGCTAAGGAGGTTTTCTGCCAGGATCACCAGGAAGAACCGCTTTCCTACTACTGCATGCTCTGTAAAGTAGCAGTCTGCGCCCACTGCCGAGACACGAGACACGCCAGCCACGACGTTCAAGCCATCAACACCATGTGCAAGGCTCAAAAGGTACTGAATACAAGATAATAATAATAATAATTTTAGCACACAGAGTATAACATATAATAATATTACAAAATATTTCAACGATTTTCTCGTCTGTAGTAAAATAAATACTTGAATCCTCAGCCGTATCTTAAAAAAAATCCTATTGACCATTTAAAAGGGTTTTAAAACAGCAAAATAAATATGTAAATAAATAAAACTAAAAGCTCTGCTAACTTAGGGATAGCGAAGTTGATTTTGATCCAGGAAAAAAGGAAAAAATACACAACAAATTTAAATAAGGTACTTTTTTCTAAAATAGTATTTTTCGTACAGGGTGTAAAATTAAAACAATTTTATGGTATGAAGACGTTTGCATTATCCGTTTCTCCTTAATACGAATTGTGTATGTGTACGGTGAAAATGAATTGATAAATGTCTTTACTGAGTTTTCATACAATGTACAATACGAATGAGAAACATTATAAATTCTTAGGTCATCGGTCCATGACCTTCAGCGGGGTGATTTATTTATATTAGATTTCTTATTTACATTGATAAAAAGTAAACAATTGACTTTTTTTAAACATAGGAAATCAGTTAGAGATCAATCAAACAAATCGTCAATTTTTTAAAAATAATATATACATGAATTCTTTTCTTATAGATTTATTTATCTTGTGTTTTTTTCCCAAAGTTGTTCTTGTAATCTGTGGTCAGCTTAAAACAAAAATAATGTTTTTGCGTTCCATCTTCTTTTCTTGGTTTTTGTTATCCTTCTTTTTTATGGACTGTTTGTTTTTGTTACTAGAGTGTTATATATGAAATTGTTTAAAAACAATATTCAAATTTTAAGTAGATGGTTTGTACCTTTATTCTACAAAACAATTAAATTGTTTTCTATTGTAGCAATTAAGAAATACACCATGTTCTAGAGACGAGAATGCCGAAACTTCAACAAATTGAACCACTTTCCTAAACCGCAGGAGAAAGACTACTCTAAAAATTTTATCCTTAAGTCCTTAATAAGATAGGGGAAATTTCTATAAAATGAAATACGTTTATGATTAGCAACCCGTTGAATAGCCAACTCTTATAAATGTAGTAATTGGAATCTCGTCATTCATTATTAAAATTAAACTCTTTATAAATCCTGCCGGAGGAATGAAATGGCGAACGTGGTATTCCTCGATTTTAAATTGTTTATCGATTAAAAACTTCAAGGAAAAACATTGCATTCGGGCGTATAAGCTTGGTATTAAGGCTGCTGTTAAAACCAGCGTAAATCCAATACAATAAACAACGATTAAATACTGGCAACCGTGAACCGACTTATAGCACAATAAAAATTGAAATATGTTGTGTGTGGAAAAGTTGTATTTTTCAAATTGGATTATTGAATAAAAATAACAATTTTTTAAACGAACCTAATATCAACAACAATCCTAATAATCGTCATAAAAGAATATATCTTTTACAATAAAAAACAAAACAAATTAAGTTAATGTAAGTTGAGTATTTCGGTCAATTGTTGGGAAATGTATGTGAAAATTTTGCCCTTTGAAACCAATTGAAATTTGTCTTGAAATGTTTTCATCCCTCTTGTTTCGTAAATGTAATTTTTGTTTCATTGTGTTCCCACTTACTGTCTTCTTAGTATTGTCTCTTTATTTTCATTGTGAGGTATCCAAGTTTGATTCTGTTAGCAAGGCATATTGTTTTAAGTTAAGCTTCACAGTGGAAAAGACGATAAAAAAAGTCTTCCGGAAACTTTAAAAAGGTCGATTATCACCACTTTTTGATGTTTTGTCCTCCAAGAGATTCTTTGTTGTGATTATTTTAATTATGGTTATTAATTAATAATTAATAATTTTCTGTTCAACAATCGATATATTTGATATTTATCTAGGCGTGTTTTCACGATTCAACTTTTGTTGTTCAACTAAAGTTTAACGCAATCTGTCTGTTCAACCGAGCTCATAAACTTTTCAGAGTCGAGACTACTTAAATAATGTTTTGTTCACACGTTACAATAAAAATTGATCAACTTTTGATTGTTTTCTTCTTTCTTGTACATTCTTCTAACTGTATTAATTTTGTTTTCTTAATCAGAATTAGTCTGGAAATTTTTCCATTGCCTGTATGATAGAATTCAACGCATTTCCCCTCGCATATTTATTCATCCTCATCGTGTCGCGTCAGCATTAGTTCGCGGGGTTCATAAATCATAAATGTCGACAACTTTTGTGCCAAAGATGGTACATAGCATTGTCCGGTAATCCAAGGAGAAAGACAGACGTCTTAATTTTGGAATAGTAAATCTCCCAATCCCAATGCTTACGATAAAATCATAATACTTTTAGAGTCACACTTCAAATCCACTTGTCTCATTTCTTTTTTTAAAATTATTTTATAAACAAAAATTAAAACAAAACAACACGGACAATGAAAAAGTTTAAAGTTTCAAGTTATGCTTCAACTTTAAAGGAGTGTCATGATTTGATTGGTTGAAATTTTAGTTGATCAACTGTTGAACCAAAGGTTTTCACCATAGATTTCGTTTAACTTCAGTTGATGAAAAGTTGTTTCATGTTAGCTTCAAAGTCCAAAAGTCGATTCGTTTTTACAATAAAGTTCGATTAGCATGCATTTTTGCGTTTTGTTCTTCGCTTTGTTTGTTATAAACATTAATATGAACTATTTAAATGTATGTTTTTACATATTGAAAATGTCGTTCTGTTGCTCTTTCTGCATTTTTTGACGGTTGTCTATTGTTAGGTTCAAAAGAATTTCAATTCAACAATTGATACTTTTGATATTACATTAGCAGAACTCTATCCGTTTTAGACGTATTTATCAAAATCCGTAGGGTTAATTAAAAGAAAGGATTTGTTGATTTGGTATGGAAGATTGTTATCAGGTTTTTAAACTAGCAAATTCGTCCAAGTGTGCTTTAATTTTGAACCCATTCGAAAAAGGGATTTAAAGACCGATCGTGATCCCTTCGTGTGTGATTTCGAAAGACATACTGGGTCAGATTTGTTTTTTATCTCCCTTATAAGCGTGGGAATAAAAAAGAGAAGAGAGGGTTGATGGGGTACCACCCTCCGAGACACAAGTTGATAAATCTTACCTTGATTGTAAAATAGAAAAATCCCATTTCCAATAGTTTTCCCCATCACGGGATTCGCAGGCGAGAGATAAACAGCATGTGTAGCTCAAAAGGTAAGATAAAGAAAAATCTCCCCCGCCAGTGATCCCCAGATTGTTTTCATAGCAACACCGACCACCCTCGCCCTCTGCCGTTCGAACCCTACCCTCGTCCTCTTTACCCCTCAACTCCGTCCTCAACAAACCCACGACTACATCCAACATGAAAATCAACTATTCCGACAATATAATTCTAATTCTAATTACATATAAAATATATGATTCTAATTCTATATTTAATATTATATAGAATTAAAAATAGTATTTATAATCCTAATTTACTATGGACATCGAATAAACATTAAAATGTAGGGGTATTGGACATTGTACCCTCCAATTTCAACCCTTGGCTTATTCTTATTAAACAATTACACAACAATATAAAAAAAAAAAAATATAATAATACAAAATAACTTAACGATGAAGTTTGAGAGCAGAATGAGAGTTGTAATTTTCTCAAGTAAGCTTGTTTCAGCGAGAAACCCAATGATAATTTGTCTTTTAGTCACGTTCTTTATATTTAACGAATGTAGGTAAGCTCTCATAGGTAAACGGTTTGTAGAACCGTAGGTCCTGGGTTCGAACCCCACCGTCGCCCCTGGAATTTTTGTCCCATCCAATTTACCACAAATTTCTAAAGCTAGGCTAAAGTGATGAACATAATGCCATTGAAAAAACAAAAATAAAATACAAGTATAACAAAAGGGTAACACTTATTCGTTTTTAGTGTGATTTTAAGAGAAAGTTAAAATAAATGTTAACCGAAAAATTAAAGTATCATCTGCAGACTATGTATTGATGGCGGTGTTTAAGGATTTTCACTGAGGCGCTGATTCCGACAACCATCAGGAAAATTGTCGATCATTCCCCAACACCCCACACACACACACTTCTCAAAACTTACTAGGATTTGTAATATTTTTCAAAAACATCCCTGCGGAAACATCCCTCTTAGAGTTGAATAATAACTTCTGGAGGTCTCGTGAAACGTCACTGTTGAAAAATGGATCAATTTAAAAATAAAGCATTTGGTTTTGTTTGGGCAAACAGCCCTTCATGTGCCAAGGCGAGATAGGATTGCCAAAAAGGTCATGTGTGTTTACGTCAGACTCAAAAAATTAAAGAATTCGAACATAAACTTCTCAATTTTTCAGCCCAGACCTCGCACCTTGGGAGTGCAAGTTATGGTTTAGGATTCTATGTTTGTTGGATGGACGCAACATTTATTACAAAATTATATGTACTAACTTTTTTTTTCTTTTAACAATCGTGGTTCTATATGGGAGATAGAATTACTTCAATAAAAACTACATTTGAAGGAATAGGTTTGAAACTTTTCTATAATTTTGTTGCCATTAAATACTCTTTGTGTTGGCAGAGGGGATTGAAAGTTATGTGTTTTTGTAGAGAAATATCTTCAGAATTATTGAACAATTATTGAACTGGGGCTAAGACAGCTTATTTGTCAGGTCGCGGGAGCTATTTCCTTATCGGGCTCTCCTGCATTAACGTCCCTGACGAATCGCTATTTCGTTATCATTGGCTTTTCGGCCAACTTTATTGCCGACGGTGTAATTTAAGTACTAAACATTTTAAACGTTCCCATCATTCACAGCTTTAAAAGCGTACGAACGGAAACAAGACAGTTTCATTATTCTCAGAGGAAGATCGCATAGTCAAAAATCGGTTGAAACATATCATGTCATTATTAAAAACGTATACTAGTTAAAAAACGTAATAAAATTCGGTCAACTCCACATTCATCTTCCACATTAGCTCATAATATATTATATATTTATGCCCTAATTTTACGACACGATTCATTAAGCGAATAGATATAAGTTTTCCTCCACTGTTTTTGGATTGACCAGTTGAACTGAAACATCATAGCCGGGATACTAAAGATGTTTTATCAGCACTCTCAATTTTTATTGTCTTATTTTAAAATAGTTAATGTTGTTCTTTATTTAAAAGAAGCACATCTCTTGTGGCTTAGTTCGTTATGCACTAAATACGTTAGGTGTCTCGTGTGACACGTTGTTCTTGGATTTTCGTCGTTCTCGGTGGATTTTTTTGGTTCGTGTTAGCAAACTGGACATGTAGATTCTTCACAATGGCCGGAGAATCGGGACTTACAATATAACGCGACCGTGAAGTAATGGCCGTTAGAGCCTGTCAAACGCTGCAGGTGTACTAGAAAATACAGGAAGAATGGCGTAAATTGGCTCATTGAAAAGGGAATAGTGCTAACATCCCTCCAATATTTACTATACAAATGAACACGTTATTTTATTGTACTTGTATTTATCAAATGTACATTTTGAATGATTAATAAAAACGATAAAACCGGAAAAATGAAACAAATCGATATTCTGGAATAGAAATTTTGATAATCTTACAAAATATTTCGATAATTAATTGATTTAAGATGACATGGCGTTAAATGAGCTCTCTGTATCGTTGAGTAAGATAAGAAAAGTTATTTGGGAAAAAGAAAATTAATGAAATGATGCATATCTTTTAACAATAACTTTTTTGTTGTGGCTTTCTGTGTGAGGTTCTCACGGTTAAGTGACAAAACGTCTCACTTTCAAAGTGGTGCAATTTCATCTTAGGTGGAAATTTTGCTATATATCCTAAAATGTAGTTAAACTTTATTTTACGATTTGCGATATAATGTTGGGTAAAACTTCGATGGAACGAGACTTAAATTTAAAACGCCTGATTAAGATCGAGAAAGTTTGTAAGTATAAAAACTATCAAACCATCAAACCTGGCTGGCCTAGTAAGAGTAAGATGAGAAAAGTCATTTGGGAAAAAGAAAATTAACGAAAATATTACATATATCTTTTAACAATCACTTTTTTGTTGTCGCTATTGTGTAAGGTTCTCACGGTTAAGTGACAAAACGTCTTACTTTCAAAGTGGTGCAAAAATTATATTAGTATGTTTTTATGTGTCTTGTTCTTCTCTTTCTAATTAAACAATATTCCAGTAATGTAAACTTAATGTTGTTATTAAAAATTTGGTAGATAAAAATGAAATGTTTGTCCTTCATTTATAGTGACAATGTTTCCACTAGTTCATTCTTAAACTTCGTTTTATTTTGTAATAAGTCCATTTTTAAAAGGTCACGTTTCGCTGTAAGCCCAATTTATTTTTTCCATTTGTTTCAAAGTCGCATAGGGGATTTCGTGAACACGGGGGTAACATGCACACCCAAAAAGAAATGGAATTTTAGAATTCTGCCCTTGTTACAACGAGGAGGCGTGTTCCTATTGAAATTCTGTACCTCCTGCCGGAGCCATGTAAACATGGGATTTTGTCCTAAAACGTCGACCGTGATAATAGTCTTCATAAAAAAAAAACAAATAAAAATAAAGGAACTACGTGTTTATTTCAATATTAAAGAATATTAAAATAACACTATAGAAGTACGTGTTTAAGTATTGCTAACGTCCATTTACACAACAATTTCCATATATTTTATCATTCAAAGAAAATTTTGAAAAAATAATAAGAAGCTCTAATCCTCTCTATTTTTTAAAAGTTCAATTTACTTTTCAAGGTTGTCCTCTTACTCTCCCTCCTAAAGCCTGTTCACGTTCCGACATTAATTAGTCTTCTCCCCCACAAAAAGAGCCCTGGATTTGTTTTGATTACGTATCAAATCCTTCGCTTTCTGCCGAGAAAATCCCTAGTTTTCTTTATTTACATCTTTAACTCCGTCCTGCGAATAGCGTATTTCCCTGCTCTTTGGAAATTTTTCACTTTCATTCCTCTCCACGCACCAACCAAACATGTTAATCTTTCTCTTATCTTATTAGTCTCCTTCCTCCAATAGGTACAATGTCGATAAGGCTTTATTAAAACGCCTCTACCCCATCAATAAATCCATATTCCTAGTCATTAGTCTGGATTTAGGTACCTACCTACACTCCACCATCCATCGATGTCATCGAGGTCATTTCCTCTTTCCATAACAGAAGAAGTGTTGTCCGGGTGTTCTTAGAGATTGCTCAAGCCCTTAACAGAGTTTGGCACTCTGGCCTGTGAACGCTGAAGGGTTTCCTAACCTGCTTAAAACTACCTAATCCTAAAATCGTACATTGTTTTTCCTTAAGTAAAAAGTTTGGCAGGGCACATCAATATCCCCTATCATATCGAAGCTGGCTTCTGTCAAGAATATTCTTGTTTCTCTCCTTTAGACGATGTGTACTGTTGATATTCCTATCCTCCCTGAAGCAATCCCTTCACTGCATCCAGAAACCTTCAAAACTGTTTACAATGCCTCCACATATTGTCCAGATGAAGAGGTGATGAGCCATTATATTAACTTAACATTTAGACGGATTACACTACCACCTATTTACTTTTTGGAATTTCACTAATCCCTTTCGAACATGTACGTTACTGGTACTTAATCTATACGGACTTTCTTGAAATTCGGATACAAGACTGAAACGGAAGGAATTAAACAGATGATCCAAACTTCCACTAAACTACAATAGGTTGATGTACACCATGATTCTTAACCTCTGTGGACTTTTAGTATCGAACTTTGGGAGTCAACCAAGCATTTCAACTACGAATGGAATTCAGAGATTCCAGTCCTAAGTTCTTATGTATCAAACCTCACCTACACCGAGACCTTGATGATATTTCCTATGTTTCATATATATCGAAAGCAAATTAGAAAAATTCAGTCCCTTTCTGCACATCCCCATGCCTTGGTATGTCAGTTCAGTTCCACTATTATCCCAGATAATCCTTCTCATCGACTGAAATGCCGATGGCAACATCAAGTGATGTCCTACACATTGGCTCCTAAGAAACATGATGAGTGAACGAAAAAATGTGGTTTTTCTGTAAGAGGCTCACCACCGGTGAGTTCTCCTCCCATGTTTATTAATTTTTTTTTCTTAAGCCTTTTTTACTATTGCTACTATAAAAAAAAAAAAAAAATTGGTGTTTTATTGTAACTAGTCCCAATCGAACTTTCAAAATAAGGTTGATCATTAATATGATACCTTTATGTTTAATATTTGCACAAAATTCGTAAATTTCAATACATACCCATTTTTCGAAATTATGGTCGAAATGGTTGAAAAATAATTGATTGAGGGAACACATTAATTGAGGGAAATGATCCCATTTCTAGCAATGGAAGCAACATATGCAGATCACATTTAATTTATGATGTCATGAATACTACTTAATATAAAGTTTAGCAGTATAAATTAAGATTCCATAAGACATTATAGTAAGGAGAATTACGTCTAATCAAAATAAAGTTTTGTTGGTCTAGCATTAGAGTAAACCTGCTTCTTGCTTTTACTTTATCGTCTTTAAAATTAAACATGTGAATTTGTACAAGGACGTGTATTAATATTGCAATTTCAGGTTTCTTAAGTTTTAATATTTTCAGTTTTCTTTTGATTACCCTGTTGACTCGTTTTGAATTTATTTTGAGGCGGGTAACTTTGTATTTCAAGCTTGTTGATTGCTGCTTTCGAATGGAGGCCAGAATGTCAAAATTTAAATTCACCTTGTTTGCTCTCGTTACGCAAAGACTTTCGCAACCGCATCGATTTGTTCAAAAACCGGCGTGGCATTTCAGGTTTATTTGGGCATCAAACATATGCTTTCTACATCCCATTTCCATGCACCTTTTGAACTTTTCGCGAATAAAAATAATTTTATATCGTTTATAAATGTAACATATATTCACATGTTGATATTCCAATGTACTTATTTTTATTTTATCATTTGAAATTTTATTCTGAAAGTGTATTATTTCTCCTTTGTTATAGTAGAAGGGTTTTATTCTATTTTATTTATATAAACTAATATCTGGCAAACTGAGTCGAACATTATATGGTATTAGGAAGGCTTATGCAATTTGCATGAATATCGGTGCTATGAATTGATAAGAGGATGGTAATATAATTAAATTACTGGTTCCATTAGTACACTGTTTTTATATTGAATCACAGGCAAATTGTACAATTCGGTCCGTCATATTTTGTCTTTTTACGCCTACATTGTTTCTGTCCAACTGATTATATTCTTTTGTCCTCACGATTCGATGGTGGTATCTATTATACGATTCGGCTTTCACCGTGATCGTTCCCCTTGGTGTAACGGTGGATTTTGAACCTGGCTGCCTCGTCCCACATAAACCGTTGCTGATTAACTTATTATGAGGATTGTTTGCGATCCACATTGCGGGCTTGCAGTCACGTCCAATCGGTCAACACAATCCCATCGCGAGGCGTCATAATGATTTATCCCGGAGATAAATATTTGTATTTTCGCTCCAGAAATATAATAGTATGTAGGGGGAATTAACCGCTCGAATCGTGATTGGTGATGTTAATATGATTTTCAATTTGCTGTGTGTCACGGGGCCAAATTTTGAGTCCTAAAGGATTAATTTAAATTAGGTAATCGTGTGAAGACAGGTTGTTCTGACAATAAACCATATTTGATTTGAAAATTATTTCTAAAAACGCATTATGCACATTGTATTTAGGATATTGTGAAGTATTGCAATGTTTAATTTTGATGCCAGTTAGCAAACAGTTGTCATGATTAGAAAACAAAATATTACTATACCCACACATCGATTAAAACTTGCAGACGTTCTAAACCTACAAGGGGGGGGGGAAACAACTGTATACTGCATTCTTTGTACCCGGACTAGAACCCTACAGCAAAGAATCCAACCTATATCTTATTCAATCCTTCCAATCTAAAGACCTCCGTACAATATTCAATGGCCCCCTTCCATATTAAGTAAGAACCGTACCATTCACACCGACCCTAACATCCCCTATGTCTTAGACCTTGCCAAATCCCGATACTCTAAATTCCATTCCAAATTATTTCCTCACCCTAATCCATTATTAAATAATCTATCCTAACGAACTCTCTCTTCCTTCGAACCCTCCGAGACGATTTAAACGAATCATTTGGCTGGATAATGAGTATCACAGGTATGAGTGATAAAACTATTTACCCTTTCCATATATGTCTGACGGCGGAACAATTGGTATGATAGATAGACTCTCGCCACGAAACCATATTCAATAGCTTTGCTAATTATATGTGTTGTATATATTTGCAAATAAAAATAATATAGAAAAAAATTATGTAGTATTTCTTCCTTGTTGCGAGGTTTATGAGCTTAATTTTTGCGCTAATCCGCTCATTGGTCTTGGATAATAAATATATTAATTTGCATTATGTACAGTATATATAAAACATACGACACCGATCACTTTTATTTGTTTTTGTATTCTCGCTGGCTGGTTTATTTAGTATACTTCCAAACCTACAGTAAGGAATTCTAACCTTGCGAGAAAAGACGGACCCAGAAAATTGTCAATCACTTGAACATGATGTTCTCCATTCACTGTCTAATAAAATCAACATTTTTGATATTTAGAGAAAAATATATAGTTTTTTTTCTCTCACCCAGCTGGCTGCTAAGCTATTGTTCGCGTTTTGTCTATCTCGCATTTTTTATTACCGTTATCTTTAAGGTTTAACGTTTTCACACGTGATTAAAATGCCCTAAGTCAATTAAAATACACATTCATACTATTAAAACGATAACCTAATTTAAGTTTAGCGGTCACTAGAGATTTTAACAAATATTTTTTATTTAAACATCCGTACAGACAGGCCTTACATACTTAAGCATATAAATATGTTCACACAATCGGGTCGCCACCAAGGTTTTTATTATAGCTTAATTGTTCCGCTAATTCACTCAGGAGGATCGAATCTATAAGAAATGGGAAGGATTAAATTTGAATTTTTTCTCAATTATTTTGAAGTTTACGATCGTTATTCTTGCGCCAATCGACTTCTTTTACTCGCTCATGAACTAATAAGATAATAAATGTAACTTATTAGTACACTTACCACTTACATTGAGGGACTGTCCAGCAATAATAGACAGAACTAGAAAATTGTCTAACATTTCAGTATGAAATCCTCCTCTCTCTCAGACCAACCAAATCAACGTTCTTGATATTTTGTCTAAAATACAATATAAAAAATCTTTTCAGAGGATCTTCGGAAGAGGTTAAAACAGAGAAAACTTCCTTACGGTTTTCGCCGAGCTTTCGACAGTTTTATACTGTCATCTTCAGGGCTTTAAACCTTAATAGGGAATTAAACAACATGGTGTTTTGGGCACAGAAGTACATTATGTTTTTTGGGGCTCAGCATCTCATATAAGTCTAAAAAACCAATAAAATCCTCCTTTTTTAGTTTTTCAGGTACATGTGATCACACTGCATTTCTTATATATATATATATATATATATATATACATATACAATTAACTTATTTTAAAATTTAAACAACAATACAGTAGGATCACAGATCAAAAAACCGATAAAAACAAACTCTCTACGACGAAGGGCAACAAAAATTCTGAAAAGACTTCTTGTATCCAGATAATCTAGTTCATGGTAATATAAAAAATGTCAAAAAATATAGATAATTGTTGCGCCAATCTAATCAAGAGGGTCGCCCCTATAAAATATATGTATAAATACGTATAAAGAGTCGATGTATTTTTGTGTTTTTCTGGCTTCTTTTGAAGTTCTCGACCGTGATTATTGCGCCAACTCATGAAATAATTAGATAATAAATATTAATATTTTTTTGGGCTGATCAACACTGATCACTTCTCTTTGGTTGTATATTTTGTTGGTTTATGTTGCACACCTGGTATCTGCAGGAGACTAGACGTACCCAGAAAATTGTCTATCAGTTCACCAAGAAACTTCCACTCGCTTAATCGTACCCATTTAGTAGGGTAGACTCCGCGAACTCGATTTGTCGATCAATGGATGAAATCCTCCAAGATACCAACCAAATAAACAACGTTATTATTTTGTAAAAAAATATATATAACATCTATTCTAGGAGGAGACTATTGTATTTTTCAAGTTTGTCTTTGTATTAATTAAATTCACTATTTTTCGTGGTCGCTGGACCAATTAATATCATTCAATTAATTAAGGTTTTCAGTTGAGATACAAAAGTCGAAGTCACGATAGCTCAAGTGGTAGAGTAGCGGCGTATGAAGCCGAAGGTCGTGGGTTCGAATCCCGCTCGTGACACTGACTTTTTTTATCTCAACTAAAAACCTTAATTAATTGTTTGTCTTTGTGTTCAGAATCATAATTATTACACTATTAACAGTAGGAAAAGAAGGGTAAAAACAAATATTGCCAACTTGGAAGTGTATGGTCCATCTTATAAATTGTATTTTTAAGACGATTGAATAAACCGAGGCTCAGTGACGCGATTTTCGTTTTTATTTACCGTCCCGATATTGATTTATGGAGAAATTAGTGCAATTTATATCTCTCCCCTGAACCCATATCGCTTACATGCTCCAATAAACTTTTGCGTTAAAAATATGAGGTTCGGCACAAGGGACAATTTGACGGATGAACTGATTTGGCCGATGTAAGATCAGGCGGTGGCTAGGGGAAGGAATTTATTACAGAGCCAGTCTTTAATTTTCCCGGTGGTTGACGGGAGGGTCTCAAAAATGTGGAAGAAAAATCCGATAATTTAAGATTACTCAACACTTAACAATTAGATTACTCAACACTGTCCTGTGGAGTGATTTTTTAAAAAATCTACAAATCCGTTTAATTCACTTACATCTTTCCATCGTTCAACGCAATAATTTACACAGGCGATGTTGGGAGATTCAACTATGGTAGCTGAATGATGCTTGGTCGGACGTTCAACCAGGAATCCTATGCAAATTTATATCCCTCGGTGATATTCTCAAGAAAACGTGCTGCCGTGAGGTTTCCATTAGTGATGTATAGGGGAGGACCCGCCCAGACCATTACACCTACCTCCTCCGAACTGCATTATGGTTGGGGTAAATTGCGGGTGTGCATCCCCCCTTCTACTCACCAGTCGCTTTGGTGTCTAATGTCATCGCACAAAGAAGAATTTGTGGACTTTTTCGAGATATCGCTTGCGTGTTGTTTGTTCTGCTTTGACATTCTGTCGACAAGAGTCAACACTTTCTAACACAACGATGAATTCACAAATTTCTCAATATTAACCATACAACGGACATTAAAAACCTTCTCTAACTGATTTAATGTATGTAAACGCAATAATTCACCAATAATTAGTTTTTGACAGATTCTGTACAAGCTCGTAACTTGAAATAATTAATGGCATACACTTAACTTAGGTTTTAAGATAATTAATGTTCATACAAACCCATAAATATTCATGCATCAAAATCAATATTTACTATAGCTGCTCCATGCACAACATTGTTTACGAAACAAACAGCCCTCGTGCCGGAACCCTTCCCAAGGGGTTGAAAAAAATAACGAAAGAAATTGATCCGTGGTCGTAGATTGGAATGCAAGCGTATCCTGCGCATCGCTACGACACGGACTGCCTTAACTTTCCCCTTGGGCGCTCTAGTAAACACAAGAAGGGAGGATATCGAGGGTGTACATTTACTTTTGTTACTCCAGTTTGATCTTTATCCTTTTCATTGGGGTAGCATAGTTGGGTATTTGCCAATACTATTAAACCACCGACATCCCCCGTTTTGGTAACCGTACAATTTAAATTTCACTTTTGCACAATTATACTAGAAATCCTATATAACTATTGAACCGAACAAAAACGTTTACAGACTTTACGATATTTTTATAACTACTTTTTATACTGATAAATATTCGTATGAATCAACACAGAAAACAATGAAGTCACAGCAGTTGAAATAAGGGTTGAACGATTAAAAGTAGTGGTTTTTTATAGCATAACAATGCCAAATTTCAACTGTAGTTCTTGTTATTTCTCAAAACCCTGTAGGGAACAATTATAGTTCAAATTGTGCTTTTAATATTTCTTTCAGTGTTTCAAAAGTGGTCAAATAAAGCTAAAAAAGAAGTTTTCAAGAAATGAGCAGTTGTTTTAATAAGTTTTAATCAGAGTAAAAATATTGACAACCGTTAATCAATGAACTACTAACCATTTGAATGTTCTAATGTAATAATAATTAAACACGTTAATAATATTTTTGAATAAAGACAGCCGAATAATCTAGTTTATTAAAGGAGTAAATTTTCTAAATTTTAATGACAAATAAAACAAAAAGGATGAAATTTATATTATTTCGTGAAGATTTCCATCTAATCTGTGTTTTTAAGCTTAGTTTTCTTTACATTTACAATTAGCTTAATGAAGTACAGGGTGAATAGGCGGTAAGGCAGTGAACTCACCATTATATTTCTCGCTTGCCGGTGTTGAAGTTCCATACACTGGCAATACACAAGGTCGTAAGTTTGCTAAAGTTTTTAAGCCTTCTGCGTTTTCCAAATAAATCACGAACTTTAAATTGCGCATTTTCTTCTGTATACATTTCTTAGAAACTTTTGTGAGGTTTACCGTCTTCACAATCTTCGGCAAATTATAATTCTCCCTCTGGATTGTTTTTTTTCTTTTGGATATTTATTATGTTATAGGAATATTTATAGTTAAAATTCGTTTAAAAGTGGATTGGTTGCTTTATTTCTTGTTCTTATTTCAAAGAGTTTCAATTGAGGTTGTTGAAGATACGAGGCGTTACCTGGGATTGATTACTTTCTCCATGCACATCTAATCATCAGTGGTCCGTGACCACAAAACTTATAAACGGTGATTTTTTTATTCCCTGTCTTCCCACGACGGAAACTGACTCATAATGGGCCGGTCAAAGGCGCTTTGTCGCTTAAAATTCAATTGAAAAATTATTGTTTGGGTCCCCTCCTGGGTTCCAAAGGGCGTCGGCACAACAAAAGTAAAGGAGCACAAAAGGGTAGACAATCATTATTAATACAAACGACCCGCTGTCAAAACGCTTCATAAATTCTATATTTTCGGTTTATTCAACACTTGTTTTATTTTTAACACCCGAAAAGGTTGGTGGAAATTCAATTTCACTCTGTTGTTTCAGTTTCGAAGCGAAGTTTTATTAATAGCGATTGTTATTTTGTAATGATCAATCCCAAAATGTTAAATCGTAGGTCGGCATATTCCCATCCATACGTGCTGTGGTTTGTGTAATAACTAACAATCGTACAAAACAAATCCATGACATTGGCGGACATCAGTGTCTCTTTATTAACCTCTACATTAAAATGTCCGCCAATGTCATGGATTTGGTAGTTGATAGTTAAGAGATTATGACCTCGGATCGGACTAATTTGTAACACAAACTACATGCACGTATGGAGTTGGAACAGGGACAAAAGTATTGAACAGTTCAAAAATGTTTTTATGGAATCTCGCTGGTTTTAGCGAGGGGCGAACATTAAATTATCAGCTGTGGAGAATGGACCTCATAATTACTTTCGTATTGTGCAACCTTAAATTCCCGGAAGACACCTTGCATCTTTTAAGAGTATCTGGGGGAAGGCCGAAAAACCTACAGCGAGGCAGCTGACGTGGAATAAACCAAAAAAATCAAAACGAACGAAGAGTTGGTGAACATCCGTAACGGTGGAACCAAATAGATTCCCCTCTGCAATACTCAAGTAGTCAAATACAGGAAATACTTGGTCCATAAATTCAACTATTAATCTCATATATTAATAAATTCGTACAGTAATAAATTAGCATGCAGTACACTTACACTAGCAACAAGGGAAAATAATATTTTCAAATAAACATTAATAAGCACGCTTTCCGCCATCTTTATTTTATTTTTAGGTCAATATTGACCATGAACTAATGCAAAGGTTTAATAGATTTAATGGTCGGTTTCGATTTGTTAACATATTCACACTGAAGATGCCGAAAAGGAGGAACGCGTTTGACAAACCTTTACACCAAATCTATCGATGGGTTCACAAATGATTTATTTATTTTTTTAAGAATAAACATTATGAATTAACTCCCGCGAAAGAAATTAGAATCCTAAAGAAACGCAGGGAAATTTTCTTTTACCGGTATTATAAAGCTCTGGAATAGTGACCATCTGTCAGTGATAAAAACCAACTCCGGTGAATTAAAGGATAATTGGCCTGTTCATAATAGGCTGCAGGGTATTATGCGTATATCCTATCGATCTGGATATTAGCCGAATGACAAACTGAACAATAGGGAGATTCAGATTGTATGAAATTAGCTGTTCAGTTTGGGATAAAGGGATGGAGATAGATGTTGGTCGGTCGGTCACGTTTCCTAGCATGTCTCATTATCTTGGCAGTCTGTCCGCTCCACGCTACCCCTATCTCGCCACACACAGCTTATGGAGTCTAGACACACAACTGATACGGTATTTACGGAAACATTAAGGGAATTCAACAAAGATTAACTGTCTCTCGTAATTGTAGTCTTTCTAAGCTGTTGGTCTAGTTTTCAATCTCGATTAGCTGTACCTTTTGTTTACTTTACGCTGTCGTGACCACATTATTGTAAGAACTTTCTATTGTAACAAATTTCAAAAATGAGAGGGCGTTTTTTAAATGAATAATCAAAACAATATTTTTATAGTTTTGTTTATTGCATGAAAATAATTAAGGATTTTTTTAACGGATTTGTTCCGATCACCGAAATCTTTATTTTATCAAAAATTACGCATCATAATTTTAGAAGTTTCAAAAAATATGCACTTTTATCGGAAAATGCAATAATAATAATGTCGACGTAACGTTATAAGCAGAGAGTGACTACATCCATTTCTTGCAATAGTATTGTTTTATTTTGTTAATCAAAGTAGAAGCTTGACTTTCAAAAATCTAAAAACTCACTCTATGAAGCTTTTATGTACAAATTTGAGAATCGTTAAGCGAACGTTAGTTAATTTTTTAAATTGATATTTTATAAGTAACCTTTCTATATTTCATCACGTACCATATATGCCATGTTTTAAAGCTGCGAAGTATAACTGAAATTATTGTGACTATTATTTCTAGTAACAATTATAATTTTGTTGTGATGTCATTGCCCTTTTCGTCAATAGGACTCAACGTCCGCGAACACTTCAAGTTTGACCTTAATTAAAAAGATCACGTGATCTTACTTTCTCATTTCGCTTATTTTGTGTCCAAAGGTTCTACAACGGAAATTAAAGCTCGTTGCAAAAGATCAGAGCACGCGAGGGCTAATAAACGTCTTAGCCAACTTTCTTTTCTGGGATCTAAACTTCGTTGTATTTTCATTGTGAAAAAGGGGTTTAATTGTGTAATATTACATATACTTCTAGGGTTTTAAAATCGCTTCGACATTTTTGTTTAAATGTTGTTTGTACGTTTTCCCTTACGTCTCGTATTTTTTCAAGAGGAGCTTCCACCCTTTTAAGAACACCCCCCCCCCTCATTAGTCAGCTCCTTGAATATCGTCGTTTCATGAGAACGAATAAGTTGGCAAATTGCCCGTGTATGCTTCCTCATTACTGGGCACCCTTTCTTTCCCTCTGGTTTTCGTAACGTCGTATCGCAGGACGGACATGATGCTCGTCAATGAAGATTCACTTGAAGCACTAATTGGGAAGATATTTCCAAACATTAAGCCGGGCACTTACTTCTGAAATACTCTCCTAAGTTGGTTTTGAATGATTAGGGAGTAAAGAGGAAAATCGTTTCGTCTATTAGCGCTCTCACTCGCTGCTGGAGTTGTCTTTTTGCATTAGACATTTCTTAACTTCTTTCAGACAAAATTCTATATTTCAAGGCTTCGTTCCAATTACAATATTCAGAAGTTTCTCTCTCTCTCTCTTTCCCTCTCTCTTATTCTTTCTCTCTCTTTCCATCTCTCTTTCCCTCTCCTTTTCTCTCTCTCCCTCTCCCTCTCCTTCTCTCTCTCCCTCTCTCCCTCTCTTTCTCTCTCTCCCTCCCTTTCTCTCTCCCTCACTCTCTCTCCCCTCCCCCTCCCCTTCTCTCTCTCACCCCTCCCCCTCTCCTTCTCTCTCACCCTCTCTCTCTCTCTCTGTCTCTGTCTCTGTCTCTGTCTCTGTCTCTGTCTGTCTCTCTCTCTCTCTCTCTCTGTCTCTCTTACTCTCTCACTCTCACTCTCTCTCTCTCTCTCTCTCTCTCTCTCTCTCTTACTCTCTCTCTTTCTCTTTCTCTCCCCTATCCATTTCCCTTTCCTTTTTGTTATTTTCTTTAGGCAGAGAAAACGGTAAAAACAAAAAAAACAACACGCTAATAAATATAAAAATTATATTACTAGACCATTCATCATTTTTAAGAGAGAATATATGGAAAAAATGGTGGAAATAGTTTCGCTTCATTTGGTTGGTTATACTGGTGTTAAAAAATATGAATTAAAAGTTTGATGTCAACTGTTTTGATGGATATATTGTGGAAACATAAACGTGCAGATGAAAAATCTTGATAATTCTTTTAGGCTGTTAGTAGTTTTATTGTGTTTTTGCTAATTAATAAATCTGAACGGAAACTAAAATTTTATCATCCCACAGAGATGATCCCATCTCTGAAGTTCATTTCTTATAATATAGTTGTAATCTTATAATATAGTTTAAAAATAGTACATTATCATACAAAAGCCAAATTATCTAAAAGTTTTCATCACAGTTACACTTCTATACTATAAATATTTCACAATTGGAGACTGTTAATAAAGGAAATTATATATGCATCCGACATAGTTACAATTTTACCGATTAGGCGCTTTTCCAAAAAATACTTATAATTGTGTAGTAAAATTTCGACAAGCGTACTGAACGGTTGAAGAAAATATCTTGTGGTTGTTCAAGCTCCGGGTTATCGGAATGCTGCATTATTCACTATTTCCGCAGCCGACTTTATTCCAAAAATCTTCAGAAGGGAATAATGCCCGAGTATTTAAATGGGATAAAGCAAAGAGGGGCCAAAGGGCCAAATTCATTCCTACCTAAGCCAGGATTTCTTTTTCAAAGGAATTTACTCTTTGGAGATTTACATATTATAATTGTGAAGGGCATCTCTCGACAGAGGTTTGTCAACGTAAGGTACTGCCCCGGAGGGAACACTCCGCAGTTCTCACCTCTTTCTTATTCTCTCCGCTTTTCTTCTACAATCTCCTTTTTCTGGAATTTACGCAAGCCCCAGATATAATTGATGTCCTACAATTTATTCTGGACATTTTTCATTTAACGTTCCCTTTGAGGTTGATCATTTTTGATAATTAACAAATTGTTTTCACCTTTACGATTCTACTATTTCTATTTCTCAAAGTATAAAGCATAAGAAATATTTTTTTCGACGACGAACGATAAGCTTGTTTAAACTTTTAATATTATTAGTTCATTTTTGTTCTTGTCTGATCCCTGTTCAAACAGCGGCAAAACCAATCCACAAAACTAGATAATTTAGTATATGATTGAATGTTTTCAGTTAAGATCTGTATGTTCAAAGGTAGAAAGTTTGTTTGATTATATCGGAATAATGCCAGAAAGTGTTGAAGGGCAGGACGCAACTTTCACTGATGGACAGCTGTGATCTTTCTAAACAACCATGTAACACCAAATACAGAGGTTGATATAATTAAAACAAAATTAAAATAGTAATAATAATTTGATTAATTAATCAATTGTTTGTACCCATTGATCCTTTTTAACCTCCTGGTGGGATTCTTTTGCTGAGTGGGCTCGCTCCGCTATTAAGGTGGTCTTTGAGTCTTGCTTGGAGTTTATTTTTTTTTTGCAAACTTTGCAATTTCAGCCGAGGCATCGGCGATGTTCAAGCCCCGATATAGGCCGCTATTGCGAACGCATCACGGCGCGTTAAGCTTGTTTGGTAGAACTTCATTTTGTAATCTTTGAAACTTTGCAATATTAAATTTTTCAGGAAGATAACTGTATATTGTAAATTCCAGCAGGTTTTATTTATATTAATATTTTGTTTTGTCTTGAAAAATATTCTGTTTTAATCTAATTTTTAGTCTCTTTGCTTGGATGTGTTTTTTTCATTCAAATCAACTGTCTAGAGTCATTTCTGAGTTTTTGACCTAGTATTTGACTTGTATGTACATATCTTTCCGGAGTAGTAAAGTTTAGAAAACTGTTCTTGTTCTCACGTTAAGCCAATAGATACTTATCACTTTACTAGGCTGTCGATTTTGCCGGTGTCGTCGTCAGTGAGAAACTGTGTCTCAGCTAGAATATACAGATCCAGAAAAAGAGATCAGTTTAACATGAGTTCATTCACTCGATTCTCACACTCCGGATTTTATGTTCGTTCATGTTGATATGCCATTTTCCTAACCACTTTTGTACGGAATCACTTGCAGCTGACTAGATACATACTGGTTTTACTTACTACTGATTGTAAAAGAATTGACCTATGGACCGCAAAAGCTGTTGTTACGTTTCCTTCTCGACGTTGATGTGTGTATACCGGTATAGGACCCAGGACACTCCCTCCAGGTACACCTGCTTTTACATCCTGTAGTGATTAGTCAACGCCACGTACTGTATTATCAAGAGTATCCTCAGTTTATGTATTGTACATAAATATACGATATAAATAAGAGTAGAATTAACATATTATTAACAGTCCTTACAGTTAGGCCTAGTTCTACCAGTCAACTTTCGTAAATATTCATATAAAAGATATGTTTTGTCGGTTCTGTTCTAGTCCTCTCAATAGGATTTTTTTGTTAGATAATCATAATTCGTTCTGAAATCTGTTTCTAACTTAGGACGATCAGACGTATGGGCTCAGCTTTTTTACTTGTTGGCTTGAGTGTGCTTCTAACAAAGAGGCAGAGCTTATGGGCGGCCAGGTGTTTCCTACATCGATGGGAACCAGTGATGCAAGGACGCACGTGTGCGCGTTAGAATTGTTTCGGGCAATAAATGTCGACCGCACGTTCTTGGTTTATTTTGAGCTGTCTATTAAAATATAACACAACATCTAAATTGCCTTCCCATAATTGAACAGTTTGAAAGAATTTTGTAAACTGTGCCCTGTTACATATTAACAATTATATAGAAGTATGCTTATATGTTTATACATATTAGATATTCTAAATTCTAAAACCATAGGGTTCAAATTAAATGTTTTATGTTTATTTTTCATTCGGATGTAAAACCCAGTTAATTCAATTAATATTATTTGCATGAAATTAATGAAAATTTAAGATGTGAACGATCAACCCTGGTACATAAAAGCAACAAAAATACAATATAAACAATACATAATTTGTTTACCGGAAATCAGAGCACATAATAAAGGAAATGCTATTAACAAAATAAAGATATTTTTTTCCCAAATGGATACCAAGAGAAAAATAGGCCAATAAATGTACTTTTAAACTAATAATACGGTCACACAACTCAGAGCTCTTGGGGAAGAGACTTATCCCTATCAGTAAGTAGTTCCCTTCTTTTATTTTCTTTTCATTTGTTGGTCCAAGTTACTTAACTCGTGGATTTATTAAATATATTCCCTTGATTTCTTTTTTGTATTTTATATACATTAGTTTTTTTGATACGATCTATTGATTTAATAGTGTTTTGGAAGGTGAATATTGTAGTTATTTTATAATATTATTTTCTCTTAGGGTTGTATGGTTTTGGTATTTCTTACAATTTTCCTCGCCCACAGGTATCTACTTTTATTGACTCATTTTAAAGCTGACATAGTTTTTTTGATAGCTATCTTTTATAGACTGTAAACTGAGTTCATAATTATATTTTGATTCTTTGTTAAATAATTCCTTCATGTTATAACCATTTGAGTAACAAATTCATGAATTGCATTAAAATAGAATATAATAAAAAATACCAATAGTAAACCATTCCTTTGGTTACGTAACAAAGAAATTTAGAATTATATTCCAGATTTATGGTTTTCCGTAAGTGGATATAAGGAGGTGTGTGAATAAAAGTGGATCGTGACGAGCGGTCAAGAATGAGGTTGTGTCATTTTTTGGCCGATGTTTAGACTATGTTTTGTTTGCATGTTTACATCTGTTTTGTAATTTTACCAATCGACAAATGTTTTGTAATTCACCCAGGCCCTGAAGATGACCCGGATGAAGGTCGAAACGTCGGCAAAAAAATGAAAAATGTTTTATTCTAAACTCTTTTATACTTGACCGATACTCATGAATTATTAAAAAACTGGTCACTAAAAAAACACATATTACAGTTTTTTTCATGCTATTTTTAAATCGTAAAATAGTTACTGCTAGGTTCTGCAAGCCAAAGTTCTTGGTTTGAAGGGAAACGCATCTTACTTATGCGCGTTTTCGTTTGATCCATTAAAAAATGCGTTATCAACTGAAAAAAATATATTAAGTTTGCTGAATGTTAAGTCTTCAAGCAGGGTTCAGCAAGATCCTGACTTTTTCCTTCTTTCGGTGTATAAGGAACTTTTTTCTAGAGTTTTTATTAATGCTGTTAAACTCTTGTCAAGCTATTTAATGGTGAAATTCAACAACCCGGCAAACTGGAACAAGTTTTAAGTGCAAATCAACTTCGAAGTTCTACGAAACGCTAAGCATGAACTTTTTTCCAGATCTTCTAGTGCTCCCTCTTTACGGTCGACAGAAATCGTCAAAACCATTTGCATAGATTGTAACAAAAATCACCGTATTACGCTTTTTGACTATTTAGTCTTTTCACAAATCACTAGGATCTTGGCACAATATTCCAAAGTCTTACAAGATAACTGGCCTTTGAATCCACAATAGTGGGCAATATATCTCTAGTCGTAGCATAGCTGGATTGGTATGAAATCTGGAACAAACAGCATCGTCAACCTCTGCGTAACGACCTGATCGATACTCTCTTGAAGACCATTTCTATGTGCCAGTACGCCTCGATTTCTTTAGCAGCCACATTCTCGCTTAATCCTTTTTGCCAAAATTGTTTTAGAAGAGATTGAATATTTTTACTATATTTTTTAATAATAATCTAGTAGGTAATCTAGGGGTTTCGGGTTGACATTGTTTGAAATGCTTTAACTGTAATTATAGATTTTACCTTTTCGGTAATTTCATTATTCAATAGATACAAACCGACTACATTCATCAATTTTCATTTGTAGGCAAATAGACGAACTAATTTTAACTCCATTTGATAGGTTAAAAGATGAAACATGTACTACATATGGTTTAGAATTCGATTCATTATTTCCCATTTTATAGAGCTATTATGGCGAAATTTTTTCAGCCGCGTTGTGGCCGGCATGGTTGTATAATTTTATTATTCTTTATTATTATTTATTATTCTTCCACTATTAAATCAATGTGACAGGTACTATGAGCTATAACTCAGTTACACAGAAGCCTGGAGGTGGGCCGGTCCTCTGAAACCGTTTTATCGAGTTATATAATCAAATTGCGGCCCCGGTCCGCGGGAACAGGTTTCCGGGCCCAACTCGCGAAATGCGATCGGGCAAGGAAAATTCTCTGAACCGTATTTCAAAGGGTAAAATAAATTGGATGCCTTAAAATTAAGATAAATAAAGCAGGTGTCGCTCCGGCGGTTCAGAAGAGCGTTTTGAAGGCAGCCTGTTTGTTATAAAACGTAAAATATAATATATTTCAGATGGAAAAAGGGCGGTTGTAGAAAATGAAAGGAAAATGGATTGTCGACTGTTGAATCTAATTTTCAAACCGTCTTGCGCTTCTTGTAATACACAATCTGAGAAACATATATAGCTAAATAATAAAAATATTCCAAAAAATTCCATTTAAAAAAAGTTGATACCAAATTAAATATTACTGCAACGTCAAATGTCTCCAAGCAAATCCATGCCCAAAATATTTTTGGAAAAACCCATAGGTTGTAATTTAATTTTTCTATTTAGCTTTAGAGCTAAGTGGGTGCCCATGTCCATATCTATGAAAACCCGTTTTTTGCTGCATTATCTAGGATTTAAAAGTATTTAGGAAGGACAAGTGACAAAAAGTAGATATGTAATTTTGACCAATTCTTTCAGTTGTAAGCGTGGGTACGGTCAGTTGGAAAAAGTTCTTACTTGGCTTTTAATAAGGGCTGTTCTGATCGTTTACATTGGTATAAATAATTTACTTGGAGACTTTATATGTGTACTTAAATTAGTTAAATATGCATGCATATGGCCATCAATACACCCGGCGGACACGTATTAAGAGAATCCAGCCAATGCTAGCTCTCATTATGAGGGGTTCAGAGCCAAGGAGGTCCGAGGCCATCGTCGTTTAAGGAGACGTAGTAGGTTCTCAGGATGGGAAAGTGTGGATAAGGCTTCAGCAGTACGGTTAAGATGGATCAAAAGCTTGCTGTGAAACTTTTGGAAGCGGGATTGGGAACTTCGTTGATAAAAGGAATGTTTAGGTTATGGATAGTGAGTTGGTAACGTAGTATGGAGTTTGACAGTTTGTCTGACTGAGTACTTTTGATTGGAAGGATTGAACGCGTTGACTACTAGATGATATGGCGGGACCCTACAGTTCTACTCCTAAGTGGTCGCAGTATACGTAAAGTCGTCGTAGTTGTAACAATTCATAAGAATAATCCTATGTATCTGACTTGAGTGGAAGTAGGTAGCTCCTTGTTGTTCACGTACATTGGAGGGCAAGACTGATTTTTGAGTTTTTTCCTCTGGCTGAGGATTAAATGCGAGGTATAGTTCTAAGTATCTGACATGGGTGGAAGTCAGTAGCGCCTTGTTTTGATGTAAGGTGGGAGGGTAAGACTGTTTTTTCATTCTTGTCTTCCACTTTTGACACCAATCTATGTTACTCAAGGTGTTCTTGTATGTTGGAGGTTACTTTGATGGTAAACGATTAGAAGACAGAATTGCGTTGTCATCTACGTAGGTGGTGCTGAAGATATTGGGTTGTATAGGTCTAATATCATCTGAATATTCGTTGCCGCACCTCACTCTGAAGCAGCGGTCAGTTAAATAGGATTAGGTAATTAAGTGTGGGTGGAAAGTTATGTTTATAAAATATTCCTTCGTGCCTGACCAAAACAAACGTCGGGCTACATCCAAGAACGCAACCGTAGCAATATTCTTTGTTCTCTTAAGTAGACGAAAAAATGTGTCAACGGTTCTGAACCCTTGCTGGATCTTGAAATGATCGGGACGAAAGCTGAATTGATGAGAAGGAATGATTATACGTGAATCTAAGATGGGTATTAAACTTTTTAAAAAGTATTTTTCGAGGATTTTGGACATCACAAGACGTCTAATAGGTTCACAAATTAATGCTCAATATCTTTATAAGAGTTTTTGAAGGTTTAAATTCTAAGTTTTGGCGAATATCAATAGTCAACGTTTCTGATTTTTAGTTTGCCATTGAAACGAGGAAAAAATCGCAGTCTTTGCCTCACCGAGCTTAAAGAAGACCTAAACTGTACGTCGATGGCCGGTTAAGGCGTTGTCACGCCTCTCCAAACTGTTAGATAAAGGTCTCGAGTTCGTCTCCAGTGGNTATATATATATACAAATGGCTTTTTCCCCCCCCTCCAAAAACACCGGCACTCCGTGTCGTATATAACCTCGTTGAAATACCCTGGGAGGATTCACTCTTCGATATGTTTATATTTATGTATATAACTGATTAAGAACATTAATGTTTTACAGATAGTAGTGTAGCGTGGAATTTTAGTTCATGTTAAAAATCGACATTCTCAAATATGAAGCGTGAGTTGAATTTTGATCCTAAAACCGTTTGCACTGTTCAATTGTTGAGGTTGGAATCATAGAATTTCTTTTGTTTTAACTGTAGGCAATGAGCCGGGTTACAAAAGGGTTTCCAAGTGGTTACAGTAAATACCATCAAGTTGAAATTACCACGGGACCACTTGAATCGGACATTAGCGGTCAGGGAGCAGGAATTTCCCTTTAAAGATACGAGCCCCAACAGAGCATTAATGCCGTAATATCCCTGGATATTTATTTCAGTGGGTACTAACACGTTTTTATTATTTGAAAGCATATTTTAAAGACTTTTTTCTAAAATCAATTCACACAACTTTTGATACCATTCAGATAATTTATTGGAGTTGGTTATCATCATACAAGGTTGTCCGTTTTCCTATCGCTTTCTAAAATTATTGGGTTACTGCAAAAATCCAAAGAACTTAAGTTTCAGCAGAGTTGGCATTGTGATATGTATCGTGGCGTTATCGTGAAGAAGAATCGGCCCCTTACGGTTTAGCAATGCTAGACTAAGACGTTGCATTTTGTAAATTTCTAAGCTATATTTCTCTGTGTGATGTTTCACCATAATTCTGGAAATTATTGTGAACCACCCCAGCAGTTACCATTACAATTTTTTGGTGCAGATTTGATTTCGGGAAGTGTTTTGATGTTTCATCCTTGTCCAACCACTGACCTGTACGCCTACTGTTATCGTACGGAATCCATTTTTCATCGCACGTGATGATTCCATGTAAGAGATGTAAAAATTTCAAAGCGTCGATTTCTTTGGGCTTCGGTTTGTTCATGCTGTAACCACGTGTCGAGCTTCTTTACTTTACCGATTTGCTCCAGATGACGAACGACGGTTGAGTGGTCAACACTAAGGTCTTCCGCAATTTCCCGTGTTTTCTTATGTGAATTTTCTTCAATCAACGTTTATAGTTGGTCGTCGTCCAGAAAGGAAATCTACCGCGACCTTCCCTCTCTTCGAATATCCAAGATGAAATCTGTGAAACCATCGCTGCACCGTGCATTCAGTAATGCCTCCCTCCTCCCAAAGGGTATTGATATTACGCGCGGTTTGGGCCGCACTTCACCCAACTTACAATTCGTACAAATACGAAAATTTAGTTTGGTCATATTTAATTTCGCAGGTTCTCACTCTTATAAAATTCAATACAAATTAAAATATGTATAATTGATAACAGTTAAATGTATTTATTATAATCCGTGAATTAGATTTTAGCTTTGTTTACATGACAAGCACCTGTGAAAATAAAACAAATTTGTAAAACCTGCATTAATTTTGCACCAATCCAATAATTTTATCTTCATGTGACTTCCAAAAAGGTCATCCTTATCCTTTCTTGCCCACAATTACAGCAAATTAGTTGCGCAATTTTTATTATTCATGAAGGGAATAATAAAATGGAAACGGTTGAAATAAAAAGTAGATAAAACGTGAAAAAATAAAAAGTTGTACTTGCTTTATTTGTTTACACTTTTACAAAATACAATCAAATTTTAAATGAAATTATATAAGCCCATGACTTGATATAATAATAGGTGATGATGGCAATTACTCAATTAACCTCCACATGTAAGGGAGATTTCCAATGAGACGTCTTGCTTCAACGGGATTCAATCGGCTTGTCTCTCTTTTGTCTTCCGATGACAATTCTTTTCTTCTGATGCCCGGTGGAGAATGAACATCGATAGCCATTACCTATATTGATGACGATCGTCTTCCCGATCGAAAAGGTTGATCGAAACTGTTTAGTTAACAATAGGAATAAGTTAACATTTATATTTACATTTGATTTTTCTGTCTGAAAGTAGAAAAATTGTAACTAATTTTAAAGTTAATACAAATCCTGAAAATGTCATAATTAACCGTAAATACATATAAGTCGAAACACTAGGCGTCAACTGTTTCCGATTTATAGAAATACCAATGTAGAGAAAAAAGTGATTTTAAATAAATCATCATAGAGCAGAATTTCAAATCACACTAAATCAAATTGTAATATTTGGGAAAAAGGACGTTTTTCACAATTTCAAAATTAAAAGGATTTTTATAGAGATTCACCCGATTTAGTTTTTCGCCAAATAAATTCAGTTAATAGGTTCACCAACTGTTGTACGTGCAATTTGTATACTTTAAATATGCAATAATATTGTAAATAACACTGTATTGTGAGATAAAGTTTCACTTTCGATGGAAAGTATCTAGCCACCTGATCAAATTACCACCCATTAGTTTATCATCATTAACTTTTTCCCTTGATTATAATAAGTTAGTATTTATGATTTGATCTAGTCGTTAGCCTAATAAATGTTGGTAAAATTCTTTAGGTTTTTGATCGTCACTGGCCCATATTGATTGGCTACTGTGGTATTTGGGTGCTCGTTTATTGTCCCACGGAGACATAAGTATTGTTCTTTTATTGTGAGATTTCTCTAGTGAGTCTGTAGAGTGATAAACGTGTAATTTGGACGTTCCCGATCGCATGAGTCTGTCTACCCTCGCTGGCTTTGTCTGTCAGATAAGGACACGTTTCTTCAGTGTTGGATCTTTCTAATGACCTGAAATGACCAACTCAACGAGGACAGCCAGACCTGTTCGGTAAAAATGTATTGCATTAATGTAACAATTAAAAAACAAATAATTAAATCTAGAACCCCAACAACCAGATGAAAATGATCAAAAAAAGTCTAAATTACTAGGTCATAATGCCACATATCGCATGAAGCAATCCCAAGTTATTTTTTTAAAATAGAAAATATTATAAGCCTTCCAGTTCATTTTCAATAGAAAATGAGGCTAAAGCTCGTTGATTCAAAGTAAGGTGAGGCAATGTGAGATCTCAGAGACAAAACAGACCCACGCCGGCGTCCCGCAAGGGAGCATTCTTTGTCCCATCCTATACCCATTTATACTGTTTTGTTACATCCCAACACCATCATTAACAACTTACGCGGATGATACCGTAATTTTATTTCCTAACACCAATCTTGAGCTCATTGAAGTCCTGTGTAAAATGAACAAGGACAAATGCACCAAAATTACGTTCACGTTAAATAAGCAATCTTGGACACGTTCATACGTTTACGGCAAGGAAGTACCGATATATAGACTGGTTAAATGCTTAGGCTATGCTATCCGTTCCCGCTTATCCAATACCACAAGTGCCAGCATTGGTTAGTTTCATAACACATGTCCTCCGGTGTCCTCGTAGAGTTAGTATTGTATCCGGTATTTTATAGCATAAAGAACAATTTGTAATGCGAAAAATAGATTCTTTTCCACAATCAAAATAATTGTCTCAAGTTTTAAAATGAATGAATCAATCATCTGTTGATTTATATAAGAACAATAATGAGATTTACCTTTTTTTACTAGTAAGAAAAATAAAGGAATTGAAACTAATAATAAATTTGCTCTGTAGTTTCTAAGCGGATACTTTTAAATTAATAGTAAAGAATCACACGCTATAATTTGTTAAATCAATTCACAGTGTACAGAAATTTAAAGAGTAAAGAGCAAATAAATACTATTTTCTAAGGTGCCCCTGCTTGAAAGGGGTGGGATTGTGTGCCTGGAGAAAAAGGGGTACATCTCGAGGGATTAAGTACAAGAACGTCACGATAAATGCTCCCCGGGCCATCGTTAAAAGAGGATTAGTTGTAACACAAAAGGCAATCCCAATTAAAAAGGACCTTTAGGGATTCATTTCGCGCAACTCTCCACTAAACACACTTCAATTTGCCTAATTAGCGCCGAACGCAGATGAAAACTCCATTGGGGGTTGCAGTGCCGCATGTCCGGTCATTTTTCTCTCAGCGGCACAAGTTTCCATGTAATTAGGATGCAAATGGGCTGAATGAGGTTGTGAATTCAACCTTGGTAATTTTGTCATTATAAAGCGAGTCATTTCCAACGGTTACGAACGAATCAGTATTTGATTTTTATTATTTTACAATTGTGATTATATACCTGTGAAAGTCGAGTCTCTTGTTCACTTAATGACATAGTACATTTACTGTACAACTATGTATTGTAATGTTGTACTCCAAAGAAGTTCATAATTATACTCATTTCACTTCAAACAAAAATTGCAATATAACTGCCAATGCTATTAGAAGTTTATTAACCTTAAACTATAACGAGCTAGATTGCATCCTAAAAGTGTACCGTTGGAGTAATTCTGTGGCCAATCCTTTACAGTCTTCAGGGTGCTTGCGAAACAATTTAAGCAGTTATTTTCAGATATGCTTTTTCCCATTTTTTGTTTGGAGTGGAAAGGGTTTCCCTTTTAGTACATACTTCACTTTCATCTATTGTGATGTCGATGCTAATGGATTTCCTGGAATATTTCGTTTTTTTATGAAGTACAGCATTCTTTGCAGGGGTATGATATCTAGGTATATATCATGAATGCTTTTCCTAGCTTTTGCAGAACAGTTTTGCGTAGATATATGTTGTCTCGGTCTCTTCTAAATATTCGAACTACTACATATTTGATCGTTGACCTTTTTTAACAGTATTTTACTGGTGCTTGTCATAAATATACTTAGTCAAGTTTTTAGTTCCTTTCTATTGAGTAGAATTTCATCTTTTTTCCCAGTGGGTTGTTTTTAGATATCACATGTCTGCGATATGTTCCCAGTATTTTCTGGCATTTTAGTTAGCCAAGAGTCCATTTGGTTTTGATATGGCTATAGTGTAAATTATATGGCAAAAGATTGATTTGGGGCCTATGAGTTGTTCCGAGGCTCCCTTTTTACCTAGTTTCCAGATATGTTATTTCTGGACTTCTTCACTTTGTTTTAATTCATCGTCTTTCTAGAATTAATTACCCTTTACCTTGGCCTGTCACTTATCCTTCAATAAGAGCTTAAATGATTCCAGCCTGATGAAAGGGAAAGAATGAAAGGATTGGAGTTACAATTTAAAAAAATATTATTATTCGGCTAGTCTTCTTTGAAAACTCTAAGTAATGAATGTTTACTTATTAGAAATTAGAATTGCGAGACCTCCTAGGAGGCCTGAGCGACTCCGAGGTTGGGCTATAGTCGGGCGCCATCGACTTCTTTGGTCATTTCGGCGCCCTTACGTTTCCTAAAACTAGTCATTCTCACACTCACTCATACAATAAATACATACACACTCCTATATACAGTTTACTTGTTAAAGTAAAAAAAAAAATATCTTAAAGAGCGTAATAGAAACAATTTAAAATCTAGCATTGTCGGTACAGATTCAAACCAATTTCCTTATAGATTGTAGCGGCAGTGTTTCAGAAGAAACAGGTCATTGTAAATTGCGTCAAGTTTTTTCCCCACAAGTTTTTTATAGTAAAGGGAGTAAAGAGGTAAAATTACGTCGAGCATCGAAGCTTGACATACTTCGTTAATTATTAGTTAATGTATAGTATATTATGAAATTGGAAGGCGAACCCAATCAGTAATTCCAATTAGCCGGTATGAAAAATGTATTTCAATTTTCGAAACATTCACTTTCATCATTTTCACCGGACTAGAAACACGATCTCTTCCTTTGAATGGTAATAAATCTCGAGAATAGATAAATAATATATTTCGAAAATGTTTTTCATTTTATTTATTTAGATTTTATTAACTGAGAACAATGTTATCTCTTTTTACGACTAATCTAAAGTTGATGTTTAATAACGTGTCTTCTTGTTTCAGGTATGTGTTTACGAAGTTTCTTCTTCCGTAAGTTTGCACGCTTACTAACTTTACAACTAGGCTAATTACAAACATTTACAAATAATGTTTGCACAAGTCGTTAAAGTCTTAGAAAACTATTATTTCAAGATAATTTCCTGATGATCCATAAATTTACTTATGATGTTAAATAAGATATAGTAGATGACATAAAATATAAGCCTGGAAACGGAACCAATCTAATTCAGATTTTGAACAATAAGCCGGACTTAATGGTGAACGGTTCTCATACCGTTGGTAGTGTTAATTTCTGTTAAACCCAGTAGAAATTTCATTTGCAAAGGCGATGTTTTCCTCTCGGAGGTGTCAGTGATTCTATTGCAGTAGGCGGAATAGCTTAGGTGTTGAATCGATTCCCGAATGCTAAGTCCCTGAGAATAGGGGTGTATGCAAACTAAGGCTTTGTTCTAACTCCTAATTACCTGCTCTCTCTAAAATGCAAACATCCAGAACAAACATTACGCACACATGCACAAAGCTAAATCCCTTCGGCCCTGAATCCCAACGACTCTGTCCAATGACTTTTACCTATGTGTGAGGGGTTGGTCGAATAAAATCGCGTCAAAAGGATACTGGCCTTATTTACTGCCGATTGCTTTAATTTCTTAATTAAAAGTAGAAAGTGGGTAGTTGAGCGGCTAGAGAATTACCTCAAGGGACAGACCACAATAGAAGAATCAAGACATAGGACGTGCCCTGTTAGCAAATGCTGTTTCAGAGGGTGGCCAGAATATTAGGTTACACAGAGGTTAGAAAAAATTTGCTCGGAAAGTAAATAAATTTAAAAATAACATATATGTACTATTGAGATGATGATGATTTAAATTATGAAATTTAACCAAAAAGTATATAACAAATCTTTCGTTTTTGTCGATTGTATGGTTACGTAAATCTTCGTCTAATTTGCTTAATCGTTTAGATTTTTTATTAAGTAAATTCTAATTTTCGTTGGAATCTGCCAAACCGTGCGTCTAATTTATTAAAGAGTCTCCGTATTTTTAATTATTTATTCGTTTAATGCCTCTTAAACTCTTCTAAATTTATTGCCCGGTTTGAATTGCCAGTCTTCTAAATACTTAATAAATGCATATGTCGTCCAGTTTGATGTTTCTCCTGACTATTTCATTAAATTTTCAAAGATTTTTTATTGAATTTTTCAACCTATTAAATGATTCTATTCCAACTTCGTTATCCTGTTTAATTTTTGCCTTCTTATTGTTATATATGTCCTTTTAATATTTCGGCAATTGTCTCCTTAACTTGTATAATTTAATTATATTCTAAATTGATTAAATGTCTCAAAATGTTTGTCTGATTTTTTAATGATTTTTAAACTTTGATTTCTAGTTTGATTGCCTCCTAAACATTTCGTTAATGCCCCTTAATTCATTTTTTTAGTGTCTCCGATAAATTTACTCTAAGTATAAACGTCCAGGTTGGGTCAGGGTATTGTGTAAAACAATATTTCATTATTGATGTCTTGAAAACTGGGGTAGTAAAGCAAGATATCCAAATAATTTCGGACTTCTACTGGAACAAAATAACAGAAATGAGAATTTAAGGCAAGTATTCCGAACGTTTCGCCATAAAGAAGGGAGTTGGTCAAGGCTTTGCACTGTCCTCTTTGTTCTTTAATTTATATTCGGAAGCTTTTTTTAAAGAAATACTTGATCATATTTCAAGCTGCTTAAGAATCGATGAACTGCCCATCGAATCGTTGAAATAGGATGACATGCGCTTTTTCCCGGCTCAGGGCATAATCAAACTCATTTAAAAATATTTGAAAATAAATTAAATTTTATTTTCCTTTTTTAAATATTACGTACTGTTCGTTTACGATGATATTGTTTTCACTAGTTACAATAAAAATAAGTTTTGGAACAGGAACACCTTTAAGCCAGATTTATATATCCAATATTAAACTTTTTATTAGATTTTTAATGGTAAAAAAACCTCATCGTCGTAAAAACATGTTGGCCTCGCGCCATTCGATCAATTTCCCGAATAAAAATATGACCGTCGTGTTTTTGTGGATGGACCAACTTAGCCGATGGGGTTTTACATGAGAGGTTCAGGTGGATGGAGCTCTTTGTTGGATGGGAGCGTAACGGTGAATGGCCCGGTATTGAGTAACAGCCAAGGCCGTCCGCTTACAAACATCTCGGCATAACCCAGAACTATGTGAACCACCTTCTTTAGAAAACGCGATGATCCCATTTATGAGCTTGTAATTGAATGGGGAAGTCCTTGAAAAATGCACATTCCCCCTTTTATAATTCAATGCTTTTAAAAAAATGTTCGTCTCATTGCTTTTAAAGGCATGAGTAATTATTAAAAAGCATAATTAAAACGAAAGCATTAATACTTTGAATCAATACTTCACATTCATAATGACATAAAAGTGATATACTTGAACGGCGGAATTCTATTAATTTTTATAGTCTACCTTCTAAACCCCATAGCCAGTCCCAATTAAAATGATAAATATTATAAAGTCCATGAAATTATGACCAATGTATACATTATTTGGATGCCTGAACACTCAGCGTCAAAAGTGAAACAGGCCATAAATGTCGGAATAAGGAAACACCTTTTCACAATATTAAAAGTGCTTACAAAATTGCAAATTGGAACATGGCAACAACGATGGATTACTACGCTAAGAGTAAAATTACGGAATCGGAAAAATTAGTTAAAGAATGCAGGGGGAGAGTAGAAGAGATGAATACTAATGACCAGACCCCGAATAGTACACATCTGCCTGACACACGATCACCTAAAGACGAAAGATCCCCCAAATATCTTGCAAAGCTGAAGGGTCGCATTGTCGGTCCTGTACATTCTCACTGAATGCCCAAAAATGGACATGATATGTAATATAACACACTTATGTCTACGAATTTTTCTAGACACTCTTATTTTCTTTTCAAATCATCAACATAACGTCTATTACTCTATGCTGTTGGTTACTTGAGTGCATAGGTATGAGTCGTATTGCTTTTCACTCCGCATGCGCAAACATGTACACATATTTCAACAATGCTACCTAAGCTCAGAGATAGATAATCGAATATTTTTAATGAATAAAAGGTCTTACTGTTACCTTTTATACATTAAAAATATTGGTTGAAATGACGAACTTACTGATAGATATAATTTTTTTGTAGTTATTGTTCAAACTGAATGGTTCACTTGGGTTACTGATCACTTGAGTAGGATTTCTTTTCTTGAACATACTATTATATATTTTTATTATTTTATATTAAAACCATTTACACCGTTTAATTGATAAAAATATATATGTTTTAAATTATAATATAACAATTAGTTAGTTAATAATACAAAAATAAATTATTCATCATTATATGAATATATATTAAGGTTATTAAATAACAACTCCAGATATAATATTTTATAGGAGTTGGAAGTTGTATGCCAGTTCGAATTTTTTAAGTTTATGAAAACACTCGATAGTTGTTTTACAGAATAATTGGTAGTTACAGTGGAGTAAATGTAGATTTTTTTTTTGTAAGTTTCTTGTATATTAAAAAAATAAAACTTACGCAAAAAATATAACATTTTTAAGACAGCTGTGCAAATTTGTAAAAAACAAAAAAAAAAAATCAAAAAAAATCGACACAGTCTTTATGAGTGTCGACGCGGTAAACAACATTTCGAAAAATGGGAAAGGAGGGAAAGGGAGAAGAAGATTCATAACGATAACCCAAGCTTCGTACAATATCTATGATAATTTCCCTGGTACTATCTTTTGAAAAAATGATGCCCTCCTCAAATATGGTCAAATGTTTCTTATTATATTATTTAGATTGATTCGATTCCATAAAACAAAAAATAACTGTTATAAAACACTTTATTAATTAATTTAGTTTTATTCTTAATTGATCTGTAACGATTATTTTTCTTTTGTTTTCTCAATTTAGGTCTTCGATGGCCTAATGATTAGGGCGTCTGACTCGAATTTGCCGTGTTAGAGGTTCTGGGTTCGAATCCCGGCATAGCACATAGCTTTTTAATTAAAAATAATGTCAAAAATGTATGTGAAATTGTTTGACCCCCTCATCGCCGAAAGACACCCAATGGGCAGTTGAATATTAAACCCTCCAGTTTAAAGAAGTCTGCTGCAAGAAGAGTAATTATTTTACTTTCCATTTTTATTGTCAAGAGGACGAACAGGTTTGTGTGTCATAGATTTGGGCCAAACGTTTTTGTTGATTCTACACTCCAACATATCCGACATGTATGCGCCACTTCTTGTCAATAGGCCCTATTTTCGCCAATTTTTTTTTAAATTTGAAATTTGGCGTTTTTCAATGTGTGACTATGTGAATATATCATTGTACAATGTTTTTTATGTAGATTGGCATAAAAATATAGTAAAAGCTATCAACGTTTATCAATAACCAAAAAATGTCTAAAAACCAAATATTTTTTCAAGTAAGCTAGGTCATAAAATTCTTTGTTCCTAAAATAATATGCTTTGCATGCTTGCAAAGATTAGAGATCCCTAAATATAAATTTTTGTTTGAATTTAATTTTGTCGATTTTTTGTCCCCTAAAATTTTTCTGATATTGGAGAAGTTGTTAGTGGAATATCTGATTGAAACGGATATAATTCAAAAGCGAGTTAAAGAATTTTAACGTCGAACAGACCGTTTGAAAGAAAAATAACGTAGGCTTCTAACGATTAACGTGCGTTTTTTATATGGAAATAATAGTCCGATCCAATTATAAAATGGACCTGATCACTTCTTTACAACGAATTATCCACCATGAAAATTGGTCCACTAGCTAGTTAATAAACTAGATCGTTGAAATTATCAGTCAAAAAATTAATTTACACAGATTTCCGCGAAGGTCGGTATCTATGGGTTTTATAACGCTCGGTACAACGGGGTTTTATCAGTCAAATCCAAGGACAGACCATTTTGCTGACCTATGTTGCTTACAGAAACTTTACTTTATTAAAATATACAAAATGCAGTAATTTGTTAATTAAACTTTTTAAATCATGCCAGATTAGAATATTCTGCGTCGTTTTTATGCTTACCAACAACCAAATTAATTCACCAAAAATAATATATTTAATTTCAAAATATTATTTATGATCATTTAATTACATTTATTTTATACTTATAGTTTTTATTAATTTAATATTATACACAATATAAATAAATAAATTCATTCAACCAGAATTATATTTGGTCTCTCCTGTTTCACATTGATTCGCTAAATTTGAACGGCGAAATAAAAATATTAAAAAAACGGAAAATTTAAAAATTAAAAAAAAAAAATAGCGAAGAAGTATTACTATTCACAAGAAGTGGCGGATACCTGTATGATATTTTGGAGAATGGAATCACCAAAAAAAGTTTGGTCCAAATCCGTGACACGCAAACTTAGTCATCTCCTTATGAGTCTCTGTTAAGTATTTATGTGTTGGATAACAAAACAGGTGGGTAAGTTAGATTATTATCAAATCAAGCAATCTGATAATCTTCGCGGGCTACAACAATGAAACTTGACACTCAGTTTTAATTAGTAAGTAGACAAGAGCAAGATTCAATGCCAATAAACAAAGCATTTCCTTCCTACCAAGGTTAACTGAAAGAGGAAATCATGTAATCTTAAATATCCGCTGTTTTATGAATTCCTTTGTCGATTTAAACAAATTCTGGGAGTGTGAAAAATTGAGCAGCAATGGTGCAGACGTGTGAATGCGCAATATGTAGAGTGCGTCATCCTAGTATGTGCGTGCGCCCTTGCATACTGCAGAATATACCCCATATTATGCAGGCCTTTGTCTGAGATGTAAGATTAAAAAAAAATGGAACACGCGTTGATTTATACCCAGCCGAAACAGCGTTTTGATCGTTTTTTTTCCTTTTTTGATTGAAGGTGGAAGGTTTTTTGGTCAATTTAATTACTTGCTTAAGTATAAAGGGGGACTTGACGTAAAGTTAGCGTGCCCACGAACCCCTTCTCTCACTTGCCGTTAGTGTTTCCGACTTCCGTAAACCATCAATTGTGAACAACTTAGGAAGAATGTTACATACTAATTTTTTTGTAAATATATTATATTTCACAGACGATAACGAAGAGTAAAATACTGAAATTCCCTAAAAAAATTAGGAAGCTTTGATAAAATGTGAAATATTTTTCTTCTTTTGTTCAGGGATCTGTTCTTTGTTTCAGCACGTTATTAATAATATCGACTTTAATTATTACTAACGTGTTAATTTATAAACGGAGTATTAAGACTGAGTCCTAAAATATAATTTTTTCTAATTTTTTATAGGTTGCCTAAAATTTATAGGGATTGATTGATTTTATGTCTTCATCAAAGTTGGGATACCGGTTATACAAAACGTTTTCTTTGGACACCCTATTATTTTATGCCCCTTTAGAAAGAAACGACGGAATTGTGCTTTTAAGAGCGGAAAAAATGAATACAACTAAAGAGTTGGTAATTTGTCGAGTGCCACCTGGTGAGAGTAATGTGCGGAAGCTCTTAAACCAACATTAACTATGTAGGAGTGTAAACTGAAACTTTGCTCAAAGTTGAACTCCAGTCCTCTCTTCCTGCCATGATTATAACGGAAATGTATAATCAGGTGGAATTCACAAAAATACCACAGAAACTTTTATTTGTCAACTTCATGAACTTTTACGTATATTTTTCATGGGCAAATGTAAAATTATCCTACAAATATAATAATGTAATAAATTAAACTTTTTAACGAGCAACATTATTTTTTTGGTAATAATCTTTCGATTGGATGACGAAGGAGAAGTAGAACTATGATCCGTAAAGAGATTGATCATTGTAACCACCCGTACATTTTTAGATGACATCCCTCCCCCCCAAGTTTGCCAACGTTGGCCAATTGGCTTCAGGAAAATGTCTCCTTTTTCTCTTTCCTGCCAATCCCCAAATCGCCTGCCCTTAGGAAGGCAAGGGCGGAAAATACATATATTTCGTAGGGTCTTAGGATGACCGTAAGTAAGGCTAAACAGGAGTTACAGTAAATAAAGTGCTTCGGAAGCAGTTTTTCTTTAAGGATCGCCAACCAGGGTTTACGGCGTCGGGATAAACGAGTTTAGCTCTTAACAAAATGGATCGTTAAGAGCTGCTCCCGACCATTAAAAGTTTCATTGGAAATAAAACAAATTTTCATAAAGCTCACTTCATTCCAAGGCTCGGTAATTTATTTTTTTCACCGGGAGACTTAACTGCATTGCTAATTTTTTATTATTTTCTAAAACCGGCTTATTAAACCACCTTGGCCATTAAAGAAGGCAATTACAATTACTCTACTTTTTTTGCAAACTGCTTTTATGTTGAATTATGGAGATACAATTCTCTGTACTTGTTTACAACGTTTAATATATATCGAACGGCGTTGTTATAAAATCTGATTTTATAATTTAACATTTTTTTTGTGGTGGGGATAAAACTCAGCAACCTGGATTGGAAAAGCTTCGAAGTATGACTTATATGATCATCAACCGACTGATGACCAGGAAACCCACTTCGACATATCTTCATCTAGGGAGAAGCTAGATTAGTCGCACATGGACTCATGCAACCCAGACTCATATTAGCTACCTCCATGATACCAAATAACTAAAATTTGTAAAGGAACTTTAAATAGATGCTAATATTCGGGCATGCCTCATGGATGTCACGACTCTTCTTATGAATAACTTTTTTAAGAAAATATTTTACCAGAAATCGCAATATACGAGAAAGGATTCGTTCATCGTTGACTTTATGTGGCAAAGTTCAAAATTCTACTTTTCGAAATTAAGATCTTCCATGGTTAAATAGAAGATAAGAAGATGTCTATCTAAGATAGAAAAGAGAGATCTATTCCGACAGGCAAGCATTGCTCGTCTGGTCTCACCAAGAGTTATATGAAGGAATAATAGACTGCATTGATGGCCCTCAACTGCTAACTGAACATTGTATACTCAAGAGGCGTATGTATAGACTCGATGAATTGGGATGAAAAAGAAAGGCGGAACACGTCCTCTGTTGGCCCAAACAACTGGGCAGGTTGAGTTCCCAATCCTGAGATAGGAAAAGCCCAGACACGAACGATACACACGGGAGTTTTTAACAAAGCTTGTTGGGTACTCAGCGACCTCGTCCGATTGTAGGAGGTAATCTTTTTCCCAAATGTGTTGCCAGATCTATTTTTACGACAATTTGCCACTCAAATCACTCACCTGAGATTAGATCTAGAGCTTCTGTATATTAAAATCCTTAAAATAGCGTTAATAGGTGATGACATGCAAAATAAAATGTTATATAATAGAAATAACAAATATATTATAAGAAAAAGTTACGGCAAAGGTAGACAAAGTTAGTTTCTATTGTAATAATAACAATACTATCAAATAAAATTAAAGTATTAGTTTTAAATTAAAAATTAATTAAACAGAGAAATAACGGAAGAACTCTCAATGAATTTAGAAAAGAAAGAAAAGGCTAAGTTAAAATTAAGATACAGAAAAAAGTATATATATATATATTTAAATTAAACTAAAAGTTCACTTGTGAGTACTCTTGATGTATAGATGTGACGTGGCGTTGCGGTTGTGCGGGAAAGACTATAAAGTCGGGTCCACCTCTGCTGCGGTGCGGGAAGATGTCAGGCGTGCGGTCGTTGTGAATCAATGTTGAATAGAATACAACTGATTGTAGTGCGGCGGACGAATAATAATAATAACGTATTGTTGAACAGTACAGAACGTTGAAACTATCGATTTACAATACAAAATAACATATATATAAAATTACTGCCTGAAACATCTAAATTTAAGAAACGGAGCATATGCTGTATTCTTGGCGGTTGAGACGCTACTTGTACAGTTTACTGGGCTTGACCAAAGAAAAGAAGGGGCGTTTCCATGGTAATGAAAAGAACAAACCAATTCACCGTAGCAACGGCGACGTGTAGACACTGGTGCTCATGGCAACCGAAAGCATAACATTTGGTTCCCATAGCAACGGGAGGCGTAAACATTCGTTCCCCGTGGCAACGAGACCAAACAAACTCAACTTAAATTAAAACAAAAAATAAAATTTAAATTCAGGCGTAAACAAAGCTGTTATGGAAAACGTTTAACTAAGAGATATAGATAATAATTATATCTAGATACTTACCAATGTTGGTTTCACCGGTTTCAGTGGTTAATTTTTTTTTCGGTTGCGTTCCGAAACACTTCTTCCTGCGGGTAAGCGTAGCACCACATTTCTTTAGTAGGTATGCTAGTGTTTCCTCTGCTTCTTTGAGAATCTGCATATGCCATGTTGGGTTATGCTAATCTTCCTCCGATGTCCATTTACTTGGCAGTGTCCTGTTAAGAATCCAATTAGGATACGCAGTTTTTTCCTGTTTAGTTTAATGAATTCTGTTACCTCTTTCTTGCCAAAGTTTGTTAGAAGGTTCTTAAGGTGTTTTGCCCAATGAGTGAGTTCCATTGTTCCCTCATTTTCTTTTTATCTTTCTCTCTGAGATGTCCATAGATAGTGTGGATTCCAATGCCACAGAAGGGCTCGTAAGGTCTAACAAGGCCTCCAGTCACCTTAACCTTAACCGTACAAAAGGATCAATTAGGATGGTAAGAAGAGGAAGGAACACACTACACATTACATGTTACTTTGATGTTCTAATAAGGACACTGTTTCGAGCTTTTGCAGCATATATTCAGTATATTCTCATTGATGTCCAAGAAACAACAGTTTTCTCAAATGTGTACCAAAAAGGCTTGGTGATTCTTTGTGGATACAAATGATCTAAAATACTGTTAGTTTGGTACTGGTAGAGAACGTCCAGGGCATTGAACAAATTTAAATTATTCAATGAAATAAACAAATCATTTTGAATCCTTCATTGTGGGGCTTAATCAGTTAATAATTAATCTACCTGCCAAAAGAAAGAAAATAATAGTTTATATATGTAATATCTAAATGAAGTAGCCGGACCTTGATTCGAATATATTGACAAGGCCGAAAAATATTTTACGGATGTATGATTAAAGATTTTGATAATCTGTGTTGTTACAAAACGACCGCTGTGAAAATACACTGTACATACTTGCATCGTTTTAAAATAATCGACAGCCCTGGCAGTTGCGGCCAACGAACAAATGCGGCAACATGTAATTTATGATCGCCTTTATTCGGAAATAAAAGAGCTTCATTGGTGCGAACTCCTAAATGGTCAAACGTGGCAGGATTTTCCAAAAGTGATCGCTCATAGTCATCAAAAAGCAGTGGTTTATTCAATTTAATAACACTTTATCTTTGAATTATTTACTCTTACAAATATCTCTAATATTTTTAATTGTGTAAAAATTCATCAGATTTTATTTTTTGTCTTTATGTTTTAATACATGCAGTTTTTTATTGTTTCCTAGAGAAATTTTATTGAATATTTTAGAAATGAAATAATTAAATTTATGTTAACGTTAGAAATACTATCACGGAGTGGTTTTTACTAAACTGTTGTTCATGTTTTGTTCTTAATTTGTATTAATTATTTCTAAACATTTCCTCCAAAATTTGACAAACTATGTGTCGTCTAAAAATTTTAAATAATTGCCAAAAGTTCCTATACACTGTGTTTGTTATTCTTTTCTTGTGTCCGTATTTTTTCTACGGTAAGCAATTTTAAGACAATTGCCATTATGTCAAAAATAATGGTTGATTTCATAGTAAGACTCTTCCGTCGGATTGGTGTATTGAGTAAAATATTATAGGATAGGAGACGGTGCAATTTCGGATCTGCCGAGGCATAAAAATCCAATTTTCTCTTTTCGCATCGAAACGTTTCGTCTTAACGTGCCTTACATTCGGGATGTGTCCCTGTTCATTCCTGCAGTCATGATTGCTCCGCCGCCGGAAAAGTATTTCCGCCGCCTCTCGGCCGCAATTACCGGTAACCCTATGAGACCGTTCTTATGTAGGATTTGGATAACCCGAAGAGATATTCGGGTGATAGAAGGATTGGGGGTGTTACGTCGCCCTCCGATGCGCGAAATGGATTCCTTCCAGATTATATGCTACAAAAAAATTCCCCCAAATAAAACCAATACTAACATAATTAATACTTATGCTTATTATTATTATTTTAAAACACCACACAAACGGGATTAGGATGGATTGATGGTAATAGACCCGTTTATTCCAGCTGGTCCACTCGCCATCTATGCTTCTCAAAAATATCATCTATTGGGCTGGCGCAAAAATAATGCAGGTTTTGAAAAGAAAGAAAAGAAGGTTTTGAAATTTTTATAAAATAAAGAAAATTTGTTCCAAATAGTTTTCATCACAACATTACGTCTTTGCCAACGTGTAAAAAGCCTTTTATTCCGCTAACATAAAAATCTTTATCTGGGCTCACAATAAAGTCTTGGATGGCATTACCGCGTTTTCTAAAAATTTTATCCGTAAAAAGTGATCAATATGCCTAAAAAAGTGGAAGTCTGTAGGCGAGAGGTGTCGGATGATATGGAGGGTATCCGGTAAGGTTTCATATCCGAAGTTCCCGCAGGGTTGGCATTGAGACCGATGGCCTGGCTTATTGTGAAGAAGAATCGGCCTCTACGGTTTACCAATGCTGAACAAGAACGTTACAGTTTCCTGTGCATTTTGTCAATTTCTTGGTAATATCTCTCTACGGTGATAGTTTCACCATAATTCAGGAAATTATAGTGAACAACACAAGCAGTACACCACCAAACAGTCACCATAACCATTTTTGGGTGCAGATTTGGTTTCGGGAAGTGTTTTGGCGCTTCATCCTCGTCAAACTACTGACCTGTACGGCTCCTGTTATCGTATAGAATCCATTTCACATTCGATTGAAAAATGGATCTTTTGGTGGCAAGAGAAGAGACGTGCAAATTTAAAAGCGTCGATTTCTTTGGGCTTCGGTTACTTAGTGCGGTACCCACTTTTCGAGCTTCTTTACTTTACCAATTTGCTCCAGATGGTGAACAACGGTTGACTGGACAACACTAAGCTCTTCCGCAATTTACCATGTTGCCTTACGTGAATTTTCTTCAATCAACGTTTTGAGTTGGTCGTCGTCCACAACGGAAGAGCTTTCTAAGGAAGGCGGCCTTCCCTGTCTTCGAGATCGAAATCTCTGAAACTATCCCTGCACCGTACATTCGCTAATGCTTCTAATGCTAACTGTGCAACCCTTTTTTGGTGGCACAAACCAATAAAATTTGAACATTGAGCGAACTTCAAAGAATTTCAATAATTCACTACATTGTGACGAGAGATTGGTGAATTTCACAAAAATTGATTCATTTAATAACCTTTCGAATGGTATGCATATTACAATTGATTGGCTTTGTTAATCCGGATTATTTTTCCGTGGGGTCATCATTCAACAAACCAATTCTACCGTCAACCATTCCCTAACCGTATGGCAGATCAACCACCTCAAAAAAAGTTTCATTGGGGGAAAACTAGGATTTAGCGATGAGGAAGGTGATTTCGTACTTGTGAAATAAATAAATTATTACATTAAAAACTGAATACTATGTCAACTAACCATCCTGCTGTAGACTATCCCCTGCTGTTGTTTTTAATGAAAAAAATACCCATTTTTATTCCAAAAATAGCAGTCAATAACTGCGATTTCGGTCGGGCAACCTAATGATATTGCATCGCTTTACCAAGAATTGTTAAAATTTGTTTTATATTATATTACACAAAATTTGCTTCAGTTCAGCTTAAACAAATTTCTCTTTCAGTTATTTAAAAGTAAATATTTCGTTTGTACAGTTGCCAATTTTAAACAATGGGTTTATCGTACTCTCCCTCATGATTCCAAAAATTTTACGTGGTTTTAAGAGCTTTTTACAATATTCATCGCTCTCTCTCTCTCTCTCTCCCTCTTGTATTTGTAACAATAAATTGTGTATTTAAATAATATTTTACACAATATTAGACATTAGATTTTCTCTATGTATTCATTAGCCCGAACTAAAGTCATTAGAAAAGAAATGAAATATTGATTCGTTAATGAATTATACAGCTTTTACTGTTAACTACAAATACTTTTGTTTTAAATCATCTCTAAATTGCCTTTTGTAATTAGTTCACGAACTGGACAAGAAATATTTATTAAACGGAAAAATCTCTCATTGAAATTCTCCGGACAGAATAAATCAGAACAGTGGACTTTCCTCTCTCGCCTTCAAACACACGCACAAGCGCGCGCGCACTAACATTTTGTAAAATGATATCCTGACTGGTTCGTCTAAATTGTAATTTGGCATTCACGACATCGTTACTACAACATATTTAAAAATGACGTTCGGATAAATTGTTATCGTAGAGACATAAAAGGATAATCCTTCCTATAAGATATCCTCCTGTCACCCAGAGATTAAATATTTGCTGTTGTTTTAAGAACGTTGCCTTGTAAAGAGAACGGGAAAATTGTTACTTTTTCAAATAATGGTGTCTCCTGGTAGGAATAACCTCAGCAAAATACCTGTTGGCATCATCAGAAAATACAATAAAGCAATCATCCAACGACATCCTTGTTCATTCGCAGCCGATATACTGGGTAAAAAATAATAAAATAAAAAACCACTCATATACGAGATGTCTGAAAAATTACTTCCTTTGCACTTATATTCATGTTAAACCAGAATGAGAAAAACAAGAATATGTTCAAACTATCAAATAGTATCATTACATGACACTCTCCTGCAAAAAAATTGAAATATTTACTGGTATTTAACTGCAATTGAGATGATTGGAAATAAACTGTATAATTAATTACAAATTAACTTAGAGTAGACTTGGTAATCATTAATAATTGATATTGAAATTTAACTGTGTACATTTGAGTGAAATATTTTAATTTTTATCAGATAAGTTAATTAGGATATAATTTCTGATGTCCTTCAGGTATCTTGCCTATGATGAGATTTTATTTTATAATTAGATGTTTATTTTCTTTTAGTGTTACACGTTATAACTTAAGGTAACTTCAGGAATGTCGAGAGAAAACCGTTTAGTTTTTATTTAATTTTTAATTTCCGCTATTGTTCCAGACAACATTTAAGTCAGTTGAGTTGTTTAGAATAAATGCTAAGAGGTTGAAAACTTGAAACAACTCCCTCTTGAAATTGGATTAACTAAAAGGGGCAAATTTTACACTTTACAAAATTAGCAAGATTATTCGTAGATGTGGTCTGGTGTGATGTAGGTTTTAGAAAAACATTTTCTTTATAGTGCCAACGTTTCGATCTTTATTGAGATCATCTTCAGGGCCTGGGATTTATAAACATTGTCTAAATTTTACAAATACATGTAGGGTGTTAAAAAAACACGGTCCTAAATACCACACATTAGTAAGAGTGTAGATTTTTGTAATTGTCGATCAATCAATTTCTTATTGTTTAAACCACGGTTATATGACGAACTTTAAGGTCAATTTTAATTAGGTTGAGAAACACATTTTAACAAAAGGGTGGAAATGTGAGAGTAATTAATTTCAGAACGTTCTAAAAAGATTAAAGATTTAAGCAAAGCCTTGACATAGGGAACGTTAGTATTTCGCTATAGCCGTTGAAATTAATTATTGTATCTATTCTAAAAATAGAGTCAAACACGATAAAAGCATAAGAGTTGTATTTACTTACAACTTTCTTTCTTCAAATGCTGTTTTTAATTGCCCTGAAACGGTAACGACTGCAATATATATCTTGATAATGGGCTTTTATCATATTCAGCTGTGCTCGGTACACGACGGGGCTTAATTAATTTCAAAGAGAAAAGGAAAATTAACACTTATAACACGGAGAAGGGGATAAGGCTGGCGTAGGGAATTTGTACAAAACGTGAAATTTCAATTATGCTTCCTACTATCCTTCCTTCCCAGGTTGGACAACGGAACGATAAATTATTTGTGAAATATTTTAATTGTACGAATGAAATGTTTGGAGTTATATAAATATATACCAGTGTTACAAAATTTACGAAATATATAAAAACTCCTTATTTGTTCAGTTCTGTTGATGGTCAAATTGATGACTTTTTTTTTTAAACGACAGCGGTAATGAATGAATAAATATATGATTTCAACTATGTTCATCATATCAAATTAAAAATATTTCAAAAGAAACTATTTTTAAAGGGGGAAAATAACAAATAACAGATAAATAATTATAAAGCCGCAGGATTGGATGCCTATCGTTCCACCGAATTATAGAAATTCAATCCATTCTAATGGACGATGGGTGTAGGAGGAAAAACAAAGCCAGACGTAATTAAAACTTATTCCACTGCCATCATATCCGCCCGTATAATTCTACCGAAGATTCTGGATAAAAATGGATTTCCCCTCACCTTTACATCCCAGACAGGTATTTCTCAGAAAACGGCACAATGGGAATTCTCGATCTGCTGGGAATAAGGGTTTTGTAAGAAACGTATCAAAGGATTGGATCAAAACCGGTAAATCTATATAGATTTACACGACTCGTTCTCTGTAAGGCCGGGTGAATAAATATTTCCGCTGGAATGAAATTTCAAGTGTTTATTTATGACCTTTAAGAACATAATGTTTAATGTACAATAAATCCGTTAAACAGTTGTTTTATACGACTTATTTTCCCCATTTGTCAATATGATATGACTCGCCTGTAGACGTTCCAAATCGATTCCAGTTACTTTCTGCTTAATTTTATTTGCACAATTCTTTGATCATCTTATATGAAAACACTTAACACTACTTATATTTCTTTGGGATGATTATCAGCTTAAAAAATAAAACATATTTGTATGCTCATATGAATTATGAAGGATTCCCTCTCTCTTCCCGTTTTTGTATCAGATCTCTTTAAATTTCATGAGGGTAATTTCAAGAATTGTATACAACCATATCAAAAACAATTTCATTTTCATTTTCAGTCTTGTTTCCTGAGTTTTTATATTATTAATATTTTATTTGTATGAATTTTTATTAATACAAACTAAAATAAGATAAAATGAAAACTCTACCTTGGGGAGTTCGACGCAGAGGACTGGAGTGCTGTATTTTAGGAAATAGACAAAATTGAAACTAGTAAAAAAGTGCGCACTTAAATTTTTATTATTTTTTATTTTTTTAATGTGGTGTTTCAACTACGAGGTTATAATGAACGTGTGGGTTGACGTTGTTTTTGCAAAAAAAAAGTGCATTTTTCAGTGTACATGTAGGTATCCAGCGACCCTGAATTCGATCCCGGGACCTTTACAAGTTTAATTTTTAGGTAACAATGATAACGGCTACAAACGATTTTGAAAATTGATAGTGGGTGTTGGTCTGCGAGTTAGTGAACACACGTTGGACCGGCAGTTGGTCACTTATTGGTTCCGTTAAGCGGGTTTTTGTATTACTCAAACAAGTTTAGATATTGTGCCATCTTCAGTGAGGAGCCACTGCCGTTGGGTCTGTCAGTTGTTGCTTAGGGCGTGTGCAGTTAGGAGCGTGAGTGTTCGTTGGTCTGTGAAATCGGTTGTCCATTGTGTGTTGGCAGTTTTTAAATTTTTATTTTGCTTGTTTCAGCTATTTTTTCTGGACGTTTGCGTTTTGGGGTATACTATTCTTTTAGTGGTGTGAATGTGAGTTTGTCTGTATATTTATATGCTTTTTATATTATAATACTATATTATATGTTTGTATTTTTAGATTCTCCAGTACGTTGAATTTTCGTCCTTTTTATTTTTTTCCTTTTCTTAATCTGTTTCTCTGTCGTTGTCTTGGTTCTTTGGACCAATCTTTTAATCACATGTGGCGCTATTAGCACCGTTATTGTCTATGGGTCAATTGTGCCTATGTTTCTTTTTTTGTCTATATATGTTGTTATTAGTCTTTAGTGCTCTTTTTATTCCTTTTTTGTTGAACAAGTTAGGTAGATGTTGTCGGTTTCTTTTCATGTTTATGAGAATACATGGTTGTTGTTTTGTGTTTTTACGTTTTATTATTATTTTTTTGTTTGTGGATGATGCGCTTTTTTATCCGTTTTATCCCTGTTTTTGTTATTGTTTGTAGTCCTTTATTATATTTTCCAGTGTTTTTCACAAACAGCAATGCCCCATATGTATAAGCACACTTTAAGTCGATACTCAAACTATCCACCGATTTCCATCAAGCCTTTGTCACATGTTGTAGGTGATATCTAGAACTAATTATGATGTGACCCTCCTAAAAATCAACCAGATCAGACCCGTATCAAACGTTATTATGAAAGGAATATTACATCTTCATCGAATTATCGGTTGTAAAGAAAAGCTGACAGTTCCTTCCAGACATTTTGGATGAAGTTCCACGACTTGGGAGGAGGGGGTCCGGAATGGAAAAATATGTGAGCACTTCTATTTGACAAGAAATGTTTACATTTAACAAATACATATGTGTTCTCTTTTTTCCACAACTTATATGTATTTGTTAAATGTAAACAATGTTTGTTAATCCCAGGCCCTGAAGATGATCTCAATAAAGATCAAAACGTTGGCACGATACAGAAAATGTTTTTCTGAAACCTACATCATACCAGACCGCATCTCACGATTTCTGAATAATTACATAGTTTTATTTCCATTTCAATTACATGGTTTCTTTTTGATGGTATACCCTGTGTGAAAATTAAATCAAATAATAAAATAACCATTTAAGTCGAGAAGGAGAGATGTAGTGCTAAAACGTAACTAGACATCGCTTTGCTGGAAAGTATAGATACGTAATAAAATAACCATTTAAGTCGAGAAGGAGAGATGTAGTGCTAAAACGTAACTAGACATCGCTTTGCTGGAAAGTATGAAGGGGAAGAAGTAGGAGACTGAAGTGAAAGTGTAGCCCTAATATCGTCAAATATAAAGTACATTATCCATCATGCGGGAACTGAGCGAGAAAGGCTGACGTTCCTTCAATAACGACACTCCAGGTAATAAGAGTCTCGGAGGTATATGGGGCGCAAGTGAGCAAGGGAATTACCGAGTGGCATGAGAGAAACAATTTGAGGGGTCACAAGGGAGGAAAGAGAATTACATGAAACTAGAAGCACACAATGTGGGTTGTATTACCTGAGTGTCTCCTTTTTATCTCGCAGGGTGATCTACAGATTCAATCTGCCCCACCTCCCGCCCTGGGGCGCCATAATTTCGCCGTTCGCGTTCACTTTTCAATATCCAGGCCCTTTGGAAAATAATGATCCCTTTCCTTAAGGAGTTTCGAAACTTGTCGCACTTTTGCTATCGGTGGATCGATAAGCGAGAAGTAAAGCCGAGATTTTTCTCTAACGTAGGTCAACACATGTCAAAATATAATCTTACGACTAAATACCTGTACATAATCAACAAAATTATTTAAACGGAAGGTGATTTGTAAAGAAGCACAAAATTAAGATCAACCCCCAGGGGGCGTTGTTGACCTAAACGTTTAACATTTCCTCTTATTATTCCATCCAAGATTCGATCAAGAGCCACAATCAATCAAAATTCAACCATTTTTAAATGTTAAATTTTTAAATTTTTTCATCTGTCCAAAGGAGTATTCGTGTGGGAGGCAATCACCTTCTCCCCAAGTTCCTGCTGAATAAAGTTGATTTACCCCTGCATGCCTGCGCGATAAAAATGTCTATTTTTCAATGAGGTAACACTTTTACAGATGTGGTCCAAAGAATTGAATGCCCTGGGAATTCAAGAGATTGACTGGTCAGCCCATTTCTTGGACTTAAATCTTGTCGATAACATAGCGCTGATGTTGTTTACTCTTAATCGTTAAGGCTTAATGCACCCTTTTTAGTACGTTTATCCAATTTATTTGACCTCTCATTTCTATACCACTCCAAATTTGTTGGTTTTGTAAACAGATTTATTATCCTTGAAATCGTAGAAGTCACACTAATTGATTTCCAAAATCGTCAAAAAATAAATAAATAAATAAAATGAATGAATAAAATCAGATTACAGACATACTAAAATTATCTTAAACCGCCAAATTAACCTAAGTTGATTTATTACTTATTCCACTTACGTTTACATACATTAACTATTTATACTTTTAAATTTTTAACTGAAAAAATGACGTTTTTTTGCATTTGATAGCTCATAATCTGGTTTTTTCCCCATAATCTGTTAATAAACTGTTTTTCGTCAACCCTCGTGGTGTCGATGTTCTTGAAAAAGCCCATTTGCCCCATGCATGTCGTGTTCGAGTGCAGGACGCAGGATTCGAACCAGGGACCTTTATCTTAAGTGATGAGTGCCGAGTCAACGCCTTAACCGTTGCGGCCACCGACGCCCCCCAAAACGGATTATTATCGTAGACTGTTTTTTCCATATGAATGTGAAATTTACCGGCTGTTTTTTATCTATTAAAACTTTAACATTTAACAGGGGATATACCAACGTTCCAATAATTTTTAAAACATTTATATATTCATTGCTATAAATAACAAAAAAAATACACCTGGTAACATTACAACTTTCACTCCCATTGGTATAATTACCGTATTTCGTGTTTAACTTAGAGCCGGGTTTTAAACAAATTTGCCTCTTGTGATTTGCATATTGAATTGTTTACAAACTTTATAATTGCATTTACACAACTTTGTACATTTTACTTTACACAGCCATTTGTAGTTGAGTTTGCTGGACGGACCGTGTTGATCATATTTACTTTTTCTGACCTGTTACATTCACTGATAAACTTCTTGCACAACTAGTCGACTTAAGTCAGAATTTATTTAAATAAATATTTTAAAAAAAATCTGGGCACATCAGTTTTCTTTTTATTTGTTAACCCTATTGAACATTAAACAAGAATTAATAGTGAATAAAAACATGTTGAACATACACAAATTAATTCGTTAAAATGAAAAATGATTTTAAACTGAAGAATCCGGCCAATTGATTGCTTGTTTTATTCAACATTCATGATTCATAATTTATAGTATCTATTAACTGTTGGATAGATCTTCCTAATAGTGATTTTCTTTGTCGGAAAAAACCTTATCATATAGTAGATAAACTTCATCAAAATACCAGTGCAGTTCAAGATTAAGACTTTATAACAAAATTTATAGGAATTTTATCTCATTACAAGATATTTTCGATCGCAAACATCACTAAAAACAATTTACAGTCGGGATTTATTTTACGAGTCTGATTTGATCTATGACATTTTGTTGAAAAGGGATGTCCATTAAGAGATGACGAATAGGAAAATTGGGCAGTGCTGAATTCTCGTCCAGAGGGCAATGATTAATAGTTAATAGAATAGATTAGCGGGCGAAGCACTTCAACCGGCAACTGACAGCTCACGTGACTCCACTTCCGCGATTTGCATTGTATTAAAAATTCGACCGGAATTTCACATTAATGCTAATGAGCTTAACAGTTAAACATTGTTCTTTTGATAGAAATAATGAATGATGGAGTGAGTGCAGAGTTCAGTCCTTTTGATCCCTTCTGTTTACTAGTTGGCACAAATATTTCGGATTTGTCGATGTTTCTCCAGTGATAATAAGTTCATTTTATTTAAAATATTAAAAGTGTTTGGTTGAAAAATAATTTATTTTATTTCGTGAAAAGGTGTTCCAGAGTTTTTTTTTCCGATTCCCACCGTCGCCTCTGACCCTTTTTTCACAATAACCCCCCCAAATTTGAACACACATATACGAATTGTCACATGGCTAATATGCATAGTTCATAACGCCAAAAAAAAAAAAATAAAAAAAAATCTAGCATATTAGTCATGGTGACAATTCTTATATTTGTGTTCAAATTGGGGGGGTTATCGTGAAAAAAGGGCCAGAGGCGACGGTAGGAATCGAACCCACGACCGCGGCGTGAGAGTTGATATGAAAGATCCAGCCACCTGATCAAATTACAATCCATTAGCTATCCTCTTTAACATTAAGTTTTGATTATAATAATTTAATGTTTATAATTTGATATGGCATGGTATGGTAATGAGGATACTAGTAAGCAGGGTTTGTGCTCCCCAGGCACTGCAACCTTCTGCTAGCTTATTGTACCTTCCTAGTTCCCTAGTACAGTGCAATAGACTCAATCCTTTTTCTTAGAAATATCAGATCATTGTCTGTTGCTGCTACAATTTCATTCCCTAGATTTTTTCTGTATGTTGGTTAAATCTACATTGAGCTGTTGCTTCGCATTCGAAGATGATATGGGTACATGCCCATATTGTGTAGATGCTTTCTTAGATGGCAGTGACCGGTTAGTAGGACAATAGCTTTCTCTAATTGTAGCAGTTAGTTAGCCAATCTTCGTGAGGGTTGTTTCATCATAAGTTTACTGTGTCTAGTGCCTCTAGAGTTTATCCACTTATTCGCGTGTTTTGTTTGGATCCATTCTGCGATGGAGGATTCTATATTTGTTTTTGTTATCCCAAGTATAGCTTCGGGGTCTATATGTTATTGAAGATCCTCCTCTGGCCAGTATGTCTGCTTTTTCGTTACCCAAAATTCCACTGTGCCCGGGCACCCAAGATGTCTTTAAGTTGTTTTGTTTCCCCATGTTTTGGAGATTTTGGTTGCACTGACTAGTTTTGTTGTGATCTGTTTAAATGCTAATGCTTTAATAGCTGTATAGCTATCAGCTCTTACGAGGATTTGTTTGCTAGTGTAACCTCTTTTAAGATTTTCCAGGGCACAAGCGTTAATGGCATGTATTTCCGCTTGAAAGACCGAAGTGTACTTCCCTAGTGAGTTTGATTGCTCATACTTGGGCTTGTACGGAAATGCCTGATCCGGTTCCTCGTTTGTTTTGGAGCCATCTGTATACCATATTATTATAATTTGATATACGCATCAGCCTAATAAATCTCGGGGATGTTTTAGTTTAGTCGTCACTGTCTTATTTAATTGAGTACTAACCTGAGAGCACCTTTATTATTATTATTCTGCATTTATTATCTATGAGGTAATGAACCTGAACTTTGATCGTCTCTTAATATCTTACGTTGCCAGTCCCCTCTGGATTAACCTGTGCGATGCATTTCGTCATTTCCCCATCTTCAGTGCTGGGTCTGGATGATTTGACAAAACAGAAATCCCCAGAAAATACTACGACAAATTCAAAATATATACAATTTCAAATAAATTATATTCTTCCTATTTAAACATTATTCAACTAATGTGAAAATTATAATTTTTTAAATGAATAACTAAACGTTTTTTCTTTTTGAATATTTTTTCTTTTTTACTTGCATTTTTAGTNTGCACCATTGCCGCAGGATTACAAAATACCACATACATACCACAACAAAATACCATCCCTAACTATCCCTAAAGGATTACAAAACGTCCAACAGTCTTTTTATTTTTAATCTAGTTCTTGCAAGCGATGCATTATTCGCAGCTGGTGTTCATGATTTTTTGTCTTTCGTATGAGAGTTTTCAATTACTTGGTGTACTTTGGAGATTGTTGGGTCGGTGTAGCGTAACACATCGCACATGTAATTTCCCTCAAAACCCTTTTTTCCGTAGTCTGATGTTTTTTTTTAATTGTGAGATTTGAAAATTCTTTAAAAAACATACGCTTTACTTTAACCATTGTTTCATGAACAAACCTGTAACATGTTAATTCATTTGAACACTGCCGATAAGGGCTGGTTCCTATTTTATAAGATTTCCTATAGCTTTTGGTCTTCCAAACCCGTTGGTTCGGTTTATCAGATTCATTTCGGATTCTCGTCTTCTTTAACGATGGGTATAACTAAGAAAGATTAGCCGAATGGTTCGTTATTCCTCAGAATCCTTACTATTTAGAAAATATTAAATAGTAATAATCTGATTAAAATTCTCAAAAAATATTTCAAGGGCCGGATTCGAATTTGGAAACGGCTGAACGCATAACGTCTGATCCACTGGGGTTGAATTTTATTATTAATTATTAATTAAATATTGTTTCAAAATAGACAGTTAATTTGCTTTTAGTATTATTTTTCTTTTGGTGTGACGTTGACCGCTTCAAGTGTCTTGATAACAGCACAAGGTGTAACAGCAATTTCTCACCGTGACATTAATTTTATCACCAGCTTTACGCACCCAACTAAGCAACTTAGTGGGTATTCCTTCGTTTGGGATTTCACTTGATACATTAGTCCAATTACACTCATGCCGTGTAAGCCTCGGGTTCCCCCATGAACTCGTTTGGTTAATAAATTTAGGAAGCACGCGCCCGCCTCGTAAAATGTCACCCCTGACAGCCACGAATGAAAACCGAACCTATTTTCAAAAAATATTCCTTCTACAACATGATCATGAAATCCTTTCAGTTGCAAAGCTTTGAGGTGTTTTTTTAAGAAAAAAGAAAGTGTAAAAGGGCCCCCCCTCGGGAAAAACTCTAGGGGCCGAGAAATCTTCACAGAAACGGACTGTATTGGATATGCCTACCTCTTATGCAACTGATACAGTATTTTGGCAGTGGCAAAGAGGAAAAGCATAAGAAAGGGGCGTCATGCATGGGCGCCTTAACATTATAATGGCTTATTCTTTGATGCCTGGGATCGGTACAGCCCCTGTAAGTCTCCCTCCCCCGGAAGTGCTACGGCTCGTCTAACACTTTCCCTCCTGTTTTATGTTGTAAATTTGTCAATTCAGTTTTTACTTTTAGTAGCGTAAGTTTTTTCATATTGTGTTCAACGAAGTGCGAATCAGGGTGCGATCGGTAACTGGTAAATCTAATTAGCTACGCCCCATATACAGAAGCGACAGAAGTTTTATTGTAGAAAATTATTAAGCAAGATGGATAATTACGAATATATTTACATATTTAACGGAAACAAATTGAAGTGTTGAGAGTCAGACACTCGACTCATAGACCCAGCAGTCATCTGCCCACCATCGCCTCTTGAATATCTGACCTCCCCTCCGGAAATGGCAAAAAGGAGGGAAAATTCAAAAGGTGTGGTTGAGATGGTAAGTTGGTGTCCGAGTGGATCGAGGTCACGATAGCTCAAGTAGTAGAGCAGCGGCGTATCAAGCCGAAGATGGTGGGTTCGAATCCCGCTTGTGCCATTGACTTTTTTATCTCAACTGAAAACCTTAATTAATTGTAATTATGTGTATTAACACACGCCATTAAAATTATTTACAAAAAAAATATTATTGACATATGTCATGACATTGAACCTCACTTTAAAACGACTGATCTACATGAATGTGATTCGCCCAAATTATACTGTTAATGTCAGGTTTGAGGATCTGCCTCTAGATGTTATGTTTGGATTCTGCCTGTAAATCTCAAGGTTGGGGCTATGTCTCTAGATCTGAAGTTAGGGGGCCCTGCCTCTAGATCTAAAGTCAAAACATAAAGAATAGGGGCTTCAGAACGATAACTGGTGTCCCTTGGGACGTCCACAATGCTGCACGATTTCGCCGTACCGATTAGTAGCATTCCCTTGCAGTTTGGTCGTTTCCGATCGTTTTAGTTTGTGTTTCCTCACTGGAATTCTGTCAAGTGCGTTCCGTCATTTTGCCATCTTCAGTGATCTATGAGATTTTAAGTTGTTGCAGGCCGGTTTTCGCAAAATCAAGTTCTGTCTAAGTGACTTTGATGTAGGAAATAGTTTAGACCGATAGTGCAGATTTCTGTCGATCGTCCCTAATTATACTCGAGCTATTCTGTGTTGGATTTATCGTAAATTTCTGTTTACGATAGTCTTTTTTATTAGAAAAAAATAATATACAAATATTTTTGTTTCGTTATTCAATCCCGACGGAACATGGAAAGACAAAAAAATCTTTGTTCAAAAATTACATATTTTACTTACTTTTTGAGTTTCAATTTTGTAACCCATTAGTGTGAATTCTGTATTGTTACGGTTAATAAATCCGTTTAAAGAACGAAAAAATAGGAGTATTTAAAATGCCACTGGTTTCACGCAGTTTGGTAGTTTCTGGCAATTTTGGTACGCCTATCTTTAGCTAGTTGGATCTGTCAGAAGCGTTTTGGCATTCGACCTATTCAATGGTGGGTCATTTGAAATAATCTATTTTTTATTTTTAGTTTAGAAAGTAAAATTACGTCGATCCGTCGTCTCGAAATGGAATGGGATTATGGAACAGTCCAATGTTTGCAGAGGGGCCTTACGCCTCTTGAACTCTGGTTCCATTCGCCGTGCCTCGACCCATTCCATCTTAAGGTCCCGTCTTTTTGACTACCTCGTACCCCTACATTTTAACGATGGGGATGGATAATTTTCGGTTAATTTTTCCCCTTTTTATTCAATTTAGTACGTGAATTTATTATTATGCCGTTACATTGGAATCTTTATTTATATGTGTACTTGTAATAATCAGGTATTAGGTCACGGAAACATAGAAACTCCTGAACTTTATGCCAAGCTTTCTTTTAATTCGTAAAACATCTTCAGGACTGAGTTAGTTTACAATTTCTTTTTCAAGTACATGTATTGATGTTTATAAATGCTTGATAATAAATAACATATAAAAACAACAATAAAAATATCAAAATGTTAAAATAAAAACAAAGATAGATAAATTATTTTTTACCAGTGTGGTTAATTTGAACCATCTTTATCTACATATGTATTTGGACACGAATTGTGCCAAATTTGGTACTGTTTTGTTTTCAAGGGGTTCCAAATAAGATTTATTTTCTTCTTCTTATTGGAAACCTTGTACTTATTTATACTATTAACAAGTACAAAATTATTCATTTTGTTAATAAGGTCAACGACCGTAATCGGTGGAAGAGGGTCAATTCTTAAAATTATTTAAATATTACTATTATCTACTAATTTGCAAAATTAAAAAACAGCAATGTTTTTTGTAAAAATAAAATTAATTATGAAATAAAATTAAAAACTAAAATAAGATTGTAATGTTTTGATCCTTTTACCACACCCGGTATTTTTAAGCACAAAGTACTGTTGTACGAACGAAATTACTTTACTTACTTTTACTTCATATTCAATGATTGATTACGTTTGATCCGAATGATAAACGTTTTGCGATTCTATGTTTAAATTAAACCACTCTATTATATACATTAAAAACAATAAATATCATTTTGAACGATCCTTCAACTAAAGTGCTCCTGAGGGCTTTTGAAAATCATAAATACAGATATTGGATTAGGTTTAATACGGGATGGCATTAATAATAGAGATCCGTTCAAATTGTGCGGTGAGACTTCCGTCGAGATGTAATCGGTACGTATTTAATGGGAACAATTAGATCGAGAATAGCCCGGCAGCAAGAAGAAATTAGGGCGGGACAGCATTAATTTATCCTCACGACTGGGCAAAAACGACGTGGCTTAACCTCGCCATTGATTACTTCAGTTTACCGGACCTACTTGTGGAAAACTTGTTGAATAGTTTTTCTAATAGTATTCATAACCGTGATTAAACTGTCGCAGGATGGGACGGACGGTTGTTTCCCTTGTACTTTATTATTTCCAGTATTTGCACGGTTGGTTTCTTCTCTACAATTAGTTTCGCAACGGTTGTTTTTACCTTTGAGCAGTTCAAGATGGGAGTGTACTCAAAGTGGGCTTTTTATTTTTAAAGATTATTTCAGTCAACAGTACTGTAAAGAATCTTTTGATGACAAAAATAAATAAATAAAATAATAGTAGGCAAGATTAAAATAAACTACTGTGGAACTGGCAAATCATCCCATTTATTTTAGTATATGTATTTACTGATAATTGATATAGTTCTTTATTATGTGTCAATTTAAAGATTGGTTATAACAAAATGCTAACCTGAACGCGTCCTGAAAAGTACATTTTGTCAATGTCCTTCCCCCTAGAGAAACAGTCGTCAGACTGGAAAACAGACAGAGTCCGAGAAAAAAACACACAGAAAACGTTGACATTTTTGATTCCAACTATGATAAAATTATTCACACACAAACTATGAGATTTCTCCAGTGGCCCGGGGAGGATGATAAACCTATCTGACAGGGATAATAACCTACCAAAACGAACAGAAAAAAACAAAGTATATGCTTAAAACAGCAATTCAGTTAATGACTGAGAGACATAGTGAAAAATAGAGCACGAGAAAAAGAGAGAGAGTGGAAGAGGGGGAGAGAGAGAGGGAGAGAGAGATTGAGAGAGAGAGAGAGAGAGAGAGAGAGCGCTTAAAAGAAAACAAAGTACACCCTTAATACAGCAATTCAATAAATGACTGAGAGACATAGCGAGAAATAGAGCACGAGAAAAAAAAAGAGAGAGTGGAAGAGGGAGAGATAGAGAGAAAGGAGGGTGAGAGAGAGAGTGAGAGACGGAGAGAGAGAGGGAGAGAGAGAATGAGAGAGAGAGATTGAGAGAGAGAGAGAGCCCTTAAAAAAAACATAGTACACCCTTAAAACAGCAATTCAATTAATGACTGAGAGACATAGTGAGAAATAGAGCACGAGAAAAAGAGAGAGAGAGAGCGAAGGAGGGAGAGAAAAAGAGATAGAGATAGAGAGAGTGAGAGAGAACCCCCCTTTATAAAGACAAAGTGCACGCTTAAAACAGCAATTCAATTATTGACTGAGAGCCATAGTGAGAAATAGAGCACATGAAAAAAAGAGAGAGAGACCGAAAGAGGGAGAGAGAGAGAGAGAGGGAGAGAGACAGAGTGTGAGAGAGAGGAGGGAGAGTGAGCGAGATAGAGTGAGAGTCTGACCGTCGATAGAGACAGACGGAGAGTTGTTGAGTGTCTGACGGTTGGTTCACGTTAATGGGCATAAAATTTTCAAATGAAAACTCCCTATGAATCCACCCTGAGAAAAGGGGCAAATAATAACTCTATCTCGAACCAACCTCAAATAATAAAGGTTTCTTCTGGTGTACCCAAGGGGCTCATTTTTCTCCACTCTTATTTAATATTCTAAACCAATGACCTTCCTTCTATTCTAAAATACTCAATTCCTCTTCTCTTTGCTTATGTCTTAAAATGCCTCGTGACTGTTCCTCTAAAAATGACCACAATACTTCAAGCTGATTTAAATGCACTATCTCTGAGCTCTTACTGGACGAAAACACGCTATATCTTCACTTACTATATTCACAATACTGCTCTTCCTTTTAAGCTCTAAAGATTTTGGTGTTATTCTTGACCAAAATTTTAGTAACCAGATTAAATCTTCTAGTTTAAAAATGATTTCTTATTTCACTATCTTCTGATCTGAACCCTGGTGCCTTGATGATTCTTTTCATATCACGTGCAAGATCTTCAATACTGTACTCTACACTACTAAATCTATTCATAAACTTCAGCCTGTACAATTTGAATTTTCCAGAATTGTTGCCTATAAAATAGGAGTATCCATTACTGACTATAGACAATTTGTACAGTATTCACTAATTTTGTGGTCCGCTTGACCAATTAATATATCACAATTAATTAAGGTTTTTAGTTGAGATAAAAAAGTCAATGGCACGAGCGGGATTCGAACCCATGATCTTCGGCTTGATACGCCACTGCTCTACCTCTTGAGCTATCGTGACCTCGATCCACTCGGACACCAACTTCCCATCTCAACCGCACCTTTTGAATTTTCATTTTTCCATTTTTCAGGCAAAAAGGAGAGAAAATTCAAAAGGTGCCGTTGAGATGGGAAGTTGGTGTCCGAGTGGATCGAGGTCACGATAGCTCAAATGGTAAACCAGCGGCGTATCAAGACAAAGATCGTGGGTTCGAATCCCGCTCGTGCCATTGACTTTTTTATCTCAACTAAAAACCTTAATTAATTTTGAACAGTATGTTAATTTACTTTCTCTACAAACACGTCGACTTCTTCTGATTTACTTACTCTTTTCGAAATAATTAAATACTGTATTAACATTCTTTTTTATTTAGTGAAATAAACTTAATTAAATGGACTCTGTATCGAGCTACTTGACCAGGTTTAGTATACTGTTTCATATATCCTACCACTCTCTTATCTATTGTAAAAAATACTCCTATTGACAGAATGATGCGATCTTCATTCTAGTCATGTTGGTGACATTAAATCAAAAAAATTAAATTAAATTTCGATTATCAAATTAAATTTAAAAAATTTCAATAGTTTATTTGTAAATATGCCCATATTTTTAATTATTGTTATATGATTTATTTCAATTTAAACGACGTTTTTTGTGAATGTTTTTATGTAGAATTAATAGTGAAAAGGACCAGTCTTCCTCATACATCAGACTTTCCATCTAGCGCCCTTTGTTATATTATTTGAAATTGTCCCCTTTTTACCTGAGAAGTTCGGACGGAGCCGATCAGAAGGCACTGTTGTAAAGGTTCGACGTGGATTTACTTCACTTTACCTGAACTACTTGAGAACATAGGTGTGGAATATTTTGCATTATTTTATAATTTTCAATTAGCAAAATTATTTTATTTTTGATCCTGCGTAATTAACGTTTGTATCGTATAGAAAGGAAGCCTATTGAAAGGTTTATGTTGATTTACTTAATTTTACGAGATATATTTAATTACGTAATTAATTGAACACTTTTAAAATATTAGTTGTTCTAATAATCGATTTATGTCACTTTCTGTTAGAATTTACAGGTTTTGTTATTTATTAATACGTTCAAATAATTTCAATAGTTGAATAGCTCAGAACGATTCGCACCCTAGAAACTTTTGTATGTTTAATTAGTGATAAACCTGACATCCTTATCACTAGTAGTCTTTTGATTATTAAACTACCCAACTATATTTGCTGGGTTGGCCTGTCAGAAGCGTTTCAGCATTTCCCAATTTTTAGTCTCTGCTTATTGTTCTTTTTCACTTCTTTTTTACCTGATTATTTTTCGGCGGGTCGGTCAGGGCTCAGGAGGTCAACCAATTGTAAAGATTCGTCATGGGCTTACTTCAATTTTTCTGAAATACAAAGTAAAGTTTGATGAAAACTTTTACCAAATAGTATTAATATTCGACCTACTTGTTCTTTGTTAGAACATGTTTCCAAGATTTTTTTTCACCAGTGCGATATGATTGATACAGAAGTTCTTCATTCAGATGGAAGAAAAGTTTACCGGATGGACTTAAGTAAGGAATTAAGGGAACTTTTTTTCAAGCATAATTATATATAATATCGCACTTATTATTCTTTATTTCGGTAAATTCGATTTTTTGTTTTTACTACAATATCTAATAGACAGAAGAAAGTAATTTATTATAAAATTTGAAATCAGTACAATTTCAGAAGGAAACCTATTGAAATTTGTATGTGGATTTACTGAAGTTTACCAGTTGTACTTAACTAACTAATTGAATTTTTTAAATATTAGTTAGGGGGCGTCGGTGGCCGCAAGGTTTTGTCTTTGACACGGCGCTCATCACTGTAAGAGAAAGGTCCCGGGTTCGAATCCAGCTGCCCTGCATTCGAACCCGACGTACTTACAAATGTTTTTTGTTTTTTCAAAAACACCGGCTCCCTGAGGGTTTATATGACCTCTGCTGTTGCGAACCCTCGTTAAAAAAAAAATACTGACAAAGTTACACTGAATATTTTTTACTAGTGTGCTTAATCAAATAAACTGTTGTCCATTTCGAACAAGTCGTTCTATTGGGTTGTCCGGAAAATAATGCAGGATTTTGGTATTAAACAAAAAAAAAGAAACTAGTTACTTTAAAGCAATGTTCTTTAATCAAAATAATTTCCCATNTGAGTAATCCTGTAAACGTAAACAGAATATTTTATATAGATTTTTTTTAATGAAAACTTAAAATCCTGCATTATTTTCCGGACAACCCAATAATTATTGTGGAATTTTTAACCAAGTTAAAAACTTGTTTTTTAAACAAATTCACATGATGTAGAGAAGTTCGAAGTCAAGTACAGACAGAACTATTCAATAGTCGATCTCTTAGGCAACTCACTTTGTTAACAATAATTAATCAATTAATTCCATTCAACGATTGAAAACAATTTTCAGTCAAGGGTAAAATGGCTCTATTCATGGTTCTGTAGAGGACTAATTGAAAAGGCTTAATCTGGATTTATTTAAATTTAATTGGAACGTGTATTTTCCAAATAGTATTTTTATTCAAAACGATCTATAAATTTTATTCAACCTTTCTGTTTCCCTGATTTTATTTCCAATGTGTTTGCAAAGTCGGTTTCGTTTTCTCCATCATTTTTGTTACTTTTGTCATATATGATTTGTTCATGAAGGGTTTGTTTGAAATAAGTATTTTTAATTTTAGTAGGAGCAACTAAATTGTAATATAAACGTTATGTTTTAGTTTTTCAGCGTTCTTTTTTTACTACCATTTATTTACCATAAAATAATTCTGCTCTTAATTTTTCCCATTTGTTAACTGTTTATACTGTCTTCTATACTGTTTATGCTGTTTTTTCTTCCTTTTTGTCCAACAAGTAAAAATAAGTATAAATTGCTAGGGAAAGTGAAAAACAGAAAAGCGAACAAACAGCACTATCAGGCATTTTTAAATTCAAAATTGAAATTAAACCATGAATTCACAAAACTAAACAATCGAGTTGATCAAACCACAAATGAGACTGAATAAAAATGTAAATTCTATCAAAACTAAATATAAACTATACAAAAGGTAAATAAAGTAAACAATAAGGATTAGATTCACTATTTTTCGTGGTCCGCTTGACCAATCAATAACATTCAATTAATTAAGGTTTTAAGTTAGATAAAAAAAAGTCAAAAATGGCAGAAAAGAGGGAAAATTCAAAAGGTGGGGTTGAGATGGGAAGTTAGCGGTATTTATCCGATCCTTAAAAAGAGTGGTTTTTGCCATTTCTAATAAGGTCCCTAACAAGGTGGCACTACTGCTTGTTGGAGTGGCAGCTGCGAAAACACACTATGTTGCCAAACTTCTCCTAGAATCGGTAACTTTCTTGTTATCTCTTTCCTACTAGTTTTTCTTTCTCAGGGTGGCAATGTTCTTTTAGTTATTTTTATGGATTTATAAAATTTGCAGTCAGGTATGAGCATTGCAAATGAATAATCTTATGTTTAAATAGGTGACAGACTGTTTTGTATACTTCGGAAACTTGTTAGCTTTAATTTGAATTAATAATAATAAATTAATTAATAACTAATTAATTAAATTGAATTTTCACAATCTAATGATGCATTTTAAATTCTTAAGCTTCAAACGAATGTCCAATATTCTTTTTAGTTTACACTTTTTTTCACTTCCATTATGATTTTTATGTTGGACCTTCCAATTTATGCCAAAATTGCGTTACCATGAGCGCGATTTTTGGTTTTATTAATTTAATTACCCTTCAATTACAGCAGTAATATTTTTCGAGAGCACGAAATCGGCCGTTCTAAATTCCATACGGGTCGTTTGTTCTGGAATGTCAGGCGATGCATAAATGATCATGGTCGAATAGGCTTTAATGGTTTATGGCTGTGTTTGGAGTGCAGTTCGATTTGACCGGTAGGCAATTGTGCTGAGAGGACTTAAAACAACCGTCGATCCCCTTCCAAAACGTTTGGACTTAATTTGTGATGTTAATCAATACGGCATTTCGTATTGTGCAAAAGCTCCCGTTGGTAACTGTAGTCGAGACCAAGGCAGAAATATAACCTTGGGCTCGAATTAGCATTCATGCGTTGATTTCATTCATTTACTTTAACTAATTTAACTTCCAACTTTGTAATTATAACTTCGTAATAATCATTTTGAACCTGCATGGCGGATGAAAAATACCGTGAACCTGCAGGATTCCGTTGGAATTTCTTGTTAAATAAAGAATATCGATTAGCAAAATTATATAACTCTCGTTAATGAGCTTTTGATCAAAGGGGTTTTCTGGTGTTCTTTACCATTTTACATGAAACATTTTTGAGAGCTTTTAATGATATTTCAAAGGGCTAACATTAATAAGTACATAAATTGTATAAACTGTACAGATAAAATCCAAAATAAAAACAGAATTTGTACGTATCACAACGTATCACAAATTGGCTTAATAAAGGCTTAAAAGCATTGTATAAAAAAATCGTTTGCGCAAGACTGATTTAATATTAACATATGAAAATAAAGTGCGCACACTTTGAACAGTTTTTTTTGCAGCCGAAGTACTTCAAAAGTTAACGTTGATCTTATTTTAACCCCCTCATATTTAAAATTGTCTGCTAAATTTAAAAAAAGATGAGTTAAATCTCTTTGGTTTTATCGAACGTAAAACTTTAAACTCTACTCAGCATGACTAGTCAGTTGCTCAGAGTAACAGCAGAGCATATTTGCCCATCCCCATTATTTTGTAGCTATTTGTTCAATGCCAGTAAAATTTAAGAAACATGGTTACAAAAACGAAAACGAACTGATGGAAAATTGATTAATATGTTAAATGATAAAATGTTAACAAGAACTGACAAAATCTTGTGAACTAAATCTGTTAATAGTATCAACTAACAACCAGTAAATGGGTAGTTATTTTTGTTACACAGTTCTATTGTTAGAAAAGGTTCAATCTATCATACAATTTAATGAAAATATAAGACGTCATCTATCTATCATAAGCTATGATTGGTAAACCTGTTTCTTTCTCGACGCCAGGTAACGTTTCAACTCCAGGCCAAGAAATTCCAAGGAGTTTCCATAGACTCCAGTTTTAGGAAGATGATTGAACTATGATGTACCGAAAGGAGACAAAATACTATAGATACAAGAAACTGGCGCGATCTTGGGAACTATTGTAGATCTGTAATTTGATTTGTACCCTTGCCCATCTGGCCTGCCTATTTTCGTTGGGTTGTCTATCAGACGCGTTTCGGATTAAGAGGCTAGGTCTTGAGATTCGACCTTCGGAATGGTTAGATTGAACTTTCGTAAGGTGGATTGGTGGATCAATTCGTTGTCAAAAGGAATGTTGAGGTCATTGTAGATAGGAATTTGTCTGAGCACTTCCAATGGGAAAGATTAGATGCACTGGATATTTGATGGCTTCGCGGAGCCCCACAGTTCAACTCCAATGTGAGTGAATGGATGGATGAAAATGTGTCAACGGCTCTGAACCCTGGAAACCTTGGATAGAAGGAAATAGAAGGATCTGGGCTGGGTCTTGAACGATTTAACGGTTTTCTGTTGATTTTGGCCAACACAGGAAGAATGCCGATGGTTTCCTCAATTAAACTGAATATCTGGATAAAAGTTTGGGAAAGCTGGAAAGCAAACTTCTAAACTTTGGTAAATATTGTAATATTAACAACGGCAACGTTACTGCTCAAAGTTTGCCATTGCTACAACGAAAATGTCACAGTCTTTCGCCCGTCTAGCGTAAAGAAGACCTAATGTAACCATCTGAAAAAAGTTAGAGTTTACATTTAGCATCGTGTTGGACAGGGTGAATGGATTATTTTCATATTTAACAGAATATTACTGGATGTTGCGACATTAATAGAACAAAATTGATTCCTTGGTAGTACATCTAAGTATGCACATTTGTAGCTAACCTTAAAAATCGGCATTCAAATGTCAGTTACATGAGTGGAAGGAAGTCTGTACATTTTCCTCATTCAGTCTTGACCACAATTTTTTGCACATGTGTCGGATAAGTTCAAGTTGTTGGATTTTAGGATCTGTTAGGTGATGCAATGTGTGATGTATTGGTTATTCAAAAGTATAAATTGTATATAGGATTGGAGAAATGTTCAATTTAATGAAAATATAAAGCGTATTCTGTACTATCAAAGCCTTTGTGATTTGCAATCATGTTTCTATAACTTAATTCTATCCATAATAGGTTTCCAAAAATTTCATTTTCATAATTAAGTTTTATGTTCTCGCTAATTAAGCTATTATAAAATTGAAATGTAAAGAAACGAAAATCTTTTTTGAATGAATTGGAAATAAATCGTTTTTTATTTCATTGAAAGTATCCACAGGACCGGTCCCTGAGAAGGGTTTTTAAAGATTTTACAACCCTCGAAACTTTGTTATTTTAAACGGTAAACGATTTCCTAAACATTCGGGGCGTTTTAAGTTTTAATGACGTCGGTGACAGTTTGCTTTATAAGCGGACTATCAAAAGAATGAATCATTACTGTCAACCCGACGGGGGAACATTAGCCGAGGACCTTTTATCTTATGACACGTTTTTCCTATTTACGCAGGGTAGCATGCCACAAAGTTGCGCCCGTTTTCTTACTAATCTACTGACTTTGATTAACCAAGGGTAATTGCCGTTGAGGAGGAAATGCGAAGAAATATTATTACTTTGCGTGTCACCGTAAGAGGTGTTTTATTCTTTTACGGCCTACTTTCGTTTCATTAGGCCCTTCAGGCAATAGTCCTCTGTTATTTTAGAAACTGTTCTTACGCTTCAATTCAAAACTTATTTTTCCTGCTGTCCTACCCTTTTTCCTGAAGATTCTTCTTATGGCACGTATTTGTTTTATTTTTAATTAGATACATTCACAAGGGATAGTAATATTCTTAATTACTAATTAATTACTATAAATTTCGTAGCTATAAGTATACTTTTCACTCTGTTGTTCTTTCTGTTCTTAGAGGTCATATAAACCCGCAGGGTTTCGATATTTTGAAAAAAAGCCCATTTGTAAGTATGTCGGGTTCGAATGCAGGGCCGCTGGATTTGAACCCGGGACTTTTACCTTACAGTGATGAGAGCCGTGTCAACGCTTAAACCGATGCGGCCACCGACGCCCCCCTCCCGCCCAATATAGTCAATCTTAAGCTGTATTAAGTCAATTTCATAGAAAAGTTAGGTTGTTAGTGGTTTGGACATAATTTTTTAGTTCATAAGCTGTGTATCAAAGTTGATCGCGTTGGTTGGTCTACGAATGGATGAACATATGTTGAACTCTTGACCAGCAAACAGTGAGAATTTGCGGCCAGAGATGATCCATACATAAAGTGGTTTATTTTCACGTCGATGTTCTTGATATTTCTTTATAGTATAGTGAGTTTCGCTGGTTTCTTACGCTTTTACTCATAAGGTTCACGCCATCGTCAGAAGTATACCAGCGAGAATAGATGGATCGGTTCAAATCCTCTCGCCATTTTTTGACATTAAAATAATGCATAGATTTATGTCATAACCAATTGTTATTATTTTGTCGAACTATTACGCTTTGTTAATTGTTAAAAATCCTACAATCCTAAAAATCCTATGCTTCTAGTCGGTTATTTGTAAATTTTGTTTTTGTAAACTAACCAAAAGTCAACTGTCTATTTTGATGGACAAACCAGTTAACATGAAAAATGTTATAGGTGGTTGTACCTTAAACACCTAAAACATGATTTATGAAGAATCGCAAGAATATTTTTTTTATGTACCCAATATTGGTGAGATGATGTCTATATAGCAAATCTATGTTATTTGATGAACAAAGAACTTCTGATCGACTTGCTTATATTTTAGTTAGTGTCAAGTACATAATGATCTGTTTGATAGGAGGAAATCTCACAATTACATAATGATCACTTCGCAGGCTTCCAAAAAAATATGTCTCTATTCTGAATTGTCACATTGAAACAGTTACTTCTATTTTCGTTACATACCCTTTATCGCTTTTATTTATATAAAGGAGAGTAAAAATAAACGGTACCTATCAGGAAGGGGTACTCAGCAATGTTGACAATTTCCGCAGTCGTCCATGACTCATTGTCATGGCTTTTGTGAATTTATAAGGAGTGTTTATAATTATTTCAATGATTATTTAGTGAAAGAAATACACTATTTCAAATACACAACGGCGAAAGATTTGCCCGTGAACAATGGCCCGTACAAAAGTTTAGCTCCTCTTATGAGATTTCCCGGCTGGGAAAATTGGATTTGAGGCTTGTCTTAATTATTCAATAAAGATTAAGGGAAACTTAATTTGTCGGACTTTTGTCTCAGGTTCGCCGCTTCTAATACAAATGGCAAACTTTACCGAACAACGCTTTTTAACAGATTGTCTGCTGGCAAATGGGCCGTTTCTTCTTCGGCTCCTATGGTATAGAACTTTCTTCATGTAAAAAGAGCTAAAAAAAATTGTAGAAACTTTGGTTCAATCTATAGAGAATTAATTAAGCACATCAAGAAACGGACTATTGTTGGATAAAATAATAAATATTCGTGATCATTGTGAGGCGGTGTGAGGCCAAATTTATTATTCTTTTTTTAAAACCAGTTATTAAAAATTTCGAATGTGAATTTTATTAATTGCGTACCATTTAATGCAGTTAAAAAAAACGTTCAAAAGATAATTAAGAAATAAGTTCTTTTGAAGTACTTTTTTTAATCTCAACAAGCTTACTATCGTTATTCCCCTTCTATTCACCGGGGTAAGCTAAGCTGGAGTTGATAAGTTTCAAAATGTTATGAGTTTTTGAAATATATGAGCACTGAAAAGTTAAGACGTTCTTGTCTTTGATACGCATTCTAAAAATATATTAAACTCTTAAGTTCCTTAAATTTTGCAATCGTTGTCGATTTGAAATGATACATTCAGGGTTTTCCGATGAATTGAATGTTCAAATGAAGTTTATAGATGAAGAACGGTTAGGTTCTCGTTTTACAAAACCAAAGAGTTCCCAATATCTGCGATGCGATATCGTGCGACTAGAAGCAGAAATTGAATAGGAAAGAGCTGTCATTACTTTGCATGCTGTTTTGGCACAGTGCAGGGCAAACTTTCAATGTAAATGTAAAATGTGTGCATTTTTCCTAATTTATTTTCATCCTTTACTTTTTATCTATCTTGATCTACTTAATCATTATTTGACAAGGTCAAAATATATTTTTTTGTCAGGATATTTCGACTACGAGGTTATATGAACCCTGTGTTTTTGAAAAAATCCCATTTGTATGTATGTCAGGTTCGAATGCAGGGCCGCTGGAGTCGAACCCGGGACCTTTACCTTACAATAATGATAGCCTAGTCAACGCCTAAACCGTTGCGGCCACAGACGCCCCTTCAAATAATGTTATTTTGGCTTACAATTTTACATTGGCAGATAATGATACATGTCGGGGCGTATTTATGCAATGCGATATCGCGCGAAAACCTGAAATCGCAAAGAAATGAACTATCATTGACTAGTATAGATGTATTCTCGTGCGACATGTTTACACTTTGCGCGGAGCTGTGCGATGCCGTGCCATTCGGACCTTGCTACAATAATTGTGTGATTCTTGTGTTCTCTATGGTTTTAAAATGAACGTTTAAACAGTCGTTATTAATAAATTATTGATAGAATCGACCAACAGTTGTAATATGTTGTGATCGAGGTGGTCAAGGTTGGGGTAGTTCTTCACCCAAAAACAGTTCTGACAAGCTTTCGACTTCACTTGAAGTCATCCTCAAGGCCTGAATTACAAAAATATTGAAAACATACATTTCAGGACACTGATAATCAATTTAGTCCCCTGAAATGTATGTTTTCAATGTTTTTGTAATTCAGGCCCTGAGGAGACTTCAAATAAAGTCGAAAGCTTGGCTGATCTGTTTTTTAATTAAGAAACACCCCCAACCTTGACCACAACCTCAATCCTTTCATCCCAGTCGTTATCAATGTTTGTGACAACCCGAACTCCAACACAACAAAAATTCTCTGGTCAGTTCGATAATGAAGAAATGTACGTAAAGTTACATTAGAAATAAAATTATGATAAATTTATATTTAATACCAAGAACTTAACGAATTGTGACTGGTATTGTTTAAGACCTTCTGGCTGAGTCTTTTGCCTGCCTGTCCTAGGGGAGGTTATTCCACCAAGTATGCATATTTAATATGTAAAATCTTACTTCCATCCGCTTCCTTTTTGTCGCAGTTTGAAATCTTGTAGAAAGGTTCCTGGACCTATGAGTGTTGTTCAGTTCCTGGACCTTTAGGTGTTGTTGACTACCCATATTTTTTGCATTGCACGCTGTACAAACCCTCAATTGGTGTGGTAAGGTGATAAGGATACTAGGAAGCGGGGTTTGTACTCCGCAGGCACAGCAGCCTTCTGACTTACTGTACCTTCCTAGTTCCTTAGTTCAGTGCAATAGACTCAATCTTTCCCCTTAGAAGTACCAGCTCATTGCCTGTCAGTGCTACAATTTGATTCCCAGTTTTTTCGTATGTTAGGTTGAATCTCCATTGAACTGTTGCTTCGCAGTTGAAGATCATAAGGGTGGCTGTTTCCTCCTCCTCATTACATAATCTGCAGATGAGATCATAGTTGTATTTGCCCATGTTGTGTAGATGTTTTCTCAGATGGCAGTGACCGGTTAGTAGTCCTATCACTCCTCTGAGTTTAGCCCTCTCCTGTTGCAGCACTGATTTTGCCTGTCTTGGTGAGGGTTGTTTCATCATACGTTTACTATGCCTAGCACCGCTTTGGATCCTTTCTGAGATGGAGTATTCTATATTTGTTTGTGTTATCCCAAGTGTAGGTTCGGGGCCTATGTATATCTTGCGGATCCTCCTCTGTCCAATCTATCTGCTTTCTCGTTACCCTCAATTGCTTAGAAGCTTTTCCTTCAGCATCGCATCTCAACACGGGAAAACGCCGCTTAATTAACCCTTGCGGAAAAAATTATGCTTATATCAACAAGTCTATTGTTCTTCTTACCGTCCTGTTGTTCGAAATAAAACCATTACACGTCTAGTATTTCCAGGAACGATTATTGGTTTATCGAAAAGATGTAGCATGCGGAGTGATAGAAGGCCGAGCAATTTCCGAGAGCCGGTTTATCCATAGCTTACAATCTCCAATTGGAGTAAGATTTCGATTTATTTTTCACAGGAAGTGTACTCAGTGATTTCTTTTTCCTTGTCCTTTGGGATTCACCCTAAAGATAGGGGATGAAAAAAACCCGGTACTACTATGGAGGCTGAACAACTCGAACCGACAAGAAAATCAATCCAATAAGTAGTTTAACCCGATATAGCGGTGGCTTGTTGTGTAAAACAGCAGTTTAACAAACCTGTATCTTAATAAATTTTTTGGCATATTAATGAAAAGAGTAGCCATAAAATAATACCTTACCAGGGGCAGACAAGTATTATATGTGCAGATTGGTTAATAGCATATTAAAATATGTCAACTCACTGTTTTATTTACAAAACATGTCAAGTATTGAATATAATATTAAGCCTGCATTAAAAGCCGGTTTGTGGTTTTAAAAATATAAGCGTTAAGTGGCAACCTAATCACTATGCCTGCTTCAGGAAACATTGTTAGATTTTCCCGGCCAACTAAGGGGTTCGCTGATTAATAGTTAAAATTGACACTTCATATTTTTTATTATTAAACAAGAATGGTTAACGAAAAGACAATTGAAATGCTAGGATCGCAAATTTTACTTTCTTCCCATCAAAATAGCGTTCAGAGTGACTTAATGAGAAAACTGAAAAAATAATTATTAATAATTAAATGTTCAAATATGAATTTTATATTAACATTTACCGTCATGGTTTAAAAATTCCTAATTAAAAAAAATATATAACAATTATCCAGTTAAATCATGAAAGAAGTCGGAGGAATGTACATGGTCATAATTCTCGAATTGTTTCCCTTTTATATGTAGTTGGATAGATTTAAATTTGCTTATTATTAACTGAAGTAATTATTCAAACTGTTAGGAAAAGTCGAAAAACGGTTAAAACGTTTTAACAAAATATTAAAGAGTGTTTGCAAAACTTTATGAAGCGTGTTGATCTAATAAAGAAGACAAAAGTCAAAAGTGCCTTAATATTTGGACAAAATATTAAACTTGGGAGAAATGATAAAACAAGTAAATCTTTAAAACTTCATTAATATAGAAGATATGTAATATTTATTTTATATAATTTGTAATGACATTTAACGTTTTGAAATTTTTCTCGTGAGTTCTTTCAAACGAAACTGTTGACTTTTTTCTTATTAATAACCGTGTTCTAAGATACATGCTCTTAGTAGTTTATAGATCAACGGCAGTTTGAAACTTGTTATAAGCTTAGTATCGTATCTTCGTGGTCCAAGTCGTATTTTCTTTATAAAGGATGATCGGACATTTTTCAAAGGGGAGTTCCCCCTGGGTCAATCGGTACCTACCTTATTTGACAATTTATCAACCACTTTCAGATGTCGATTTTCAACGCGGATTTATTTCCTGTCCACTTTCTACCGTTGAGATTATTTTTAAACGGGTATTGTTAGCGAATAGTCTTTTTGACAAATATTACTTTCCTGACAATGCAATCTTAATCTGCGGCTTTGATGTCATGTCTGAAGCAGTGACAAGATGAATGTCCATTATGTATACCTTTTTAAAATTCTAAAATAGCGAACTATTTCCGTAAACACGACATAAAATCTAAACTAAATCTTAGAAAAGAAGCGTGGAATCATATACATTTTTTCTTCGATTTGATGGGAAAAATATTTATATTTGCTTTGCTTATTTTTATATTCGTCATTTGAGTAAATACTGTCGCTTTTATTGTGAAAAAAACTCTCTGAAATAGAATTACAAGTTGTCACCTCTAATTAATGGTAACGCTGGGATCAAAGGATTTACAGCAGTGGTACAGACGAAATAACACTGCCAGTCGGCGATACACTCCAGTCCTGAATGCAAAACTGTCAACAAGGAATGAGCCCATGCATAGCGTAAATACGTTTGTTCTCATGATTTGAATGAAACTGCGAGCTGAGCATAAAGCGGCTACTCTACTCTCGCAACTGCTGCTTTCCGCCTCGCGAACAATATATTATGGGTCACGATTTTGTTTTGTACCCAGGGAGTTTTAATAAACGCCAAACGACCCTTTTTTAAGTCTGATATGTTCGTTTTCAAATTAGTATATAAACGATTATTTACATTTTGTTTTGTTAGACCTAAAAACCCTACGTAAATCTACTTTATTGTCCTAAAATTAATAACAATGCACTTGATTTTGCTATGTCCTTGAAGGTTTTGTACATACCCCATGAATATCTTGCCAGTGTACCTTAAATTACTTGTTCACGGCCCTTGTCAATTTGTGTAGAAAGTGGATCACAGAACAGACATTTTGAGTGTATATTAACCAAATTTGCATAAACCAGAGCCTACCAATATCTTTCAATTAAATACTTATAATAATATGCATAATAATTATAATAGTATGATTGCATTATAATTAATTCTGATGACGAAAGAAAACTGCGAGAATGCTTCTTTAGCACGTGGATCATACAATGTTTTTGCGTAGTCTAGTATTCCTGAATATAACTTAGTTTTACTTATTCGTTCGAATTTCACTATTAGAATTTTCTTTGAGTATTTTTTTAAATTTTTTTACTAGGGTTTGCAACAGCAGAGGTTATATCAACCCTCAGACCCTCAGAGTGCCGGTGTTTTTGAAAAAAGCCCATTTGTAAGTATATCGGGTTCGATTGCAGGGTCGCTAGATTCGAACCCGGGACCTTCACCTTACAGTGATGAGCGTCGTGTCAACGCTAAACCGTTGCGGCCACCGACGCCCCCTTTGAGTAGTATTAAATTTAAATTCCTACGGACTGGCTTACCTATCAGTTGGCGTTCAAATGTGACAAGAACTAACTATTTTAATATATTTAAATTTGCGAAATAATTTACTGAATTTGAATTGTTTGGAAAAAAATAGTTTTTCGCGACAGAATAACGGCGAGGATAAACTGAGCTGAGAATAACATCTCTCATGGACATTCAAATTTTTCAAATAAACAAGATGACTTTATTATTTACTAAAATGTAGTACGATATATGTAATTAACGTGACATTTTTATTAGGTACCAACCCAAAAGCCCAGACGATAATTATATTGTGCCTTTATTTTATAAACTGCCAATTCATTTATAGCAATTAGCATCTGAATTTAATGCATTTCCTTTTGGGATTATTATCCACCGAGCCTCGAAGCCGTTTTCTTTAAAGCCATCTGGCATTGCGTGGTGGAGGTCCATTTGCAGCTGATTGTCTGTTGAGGGTGTTGCGGTGGTTTACCATAGCACTGGGAGGCTTCTCATAGGCCCCTTTGATTAATATGATAATAGCAGGTATTTGGAGGTCTGAATGGAGTGCTGTATTGCGTATAAACCTTGATGTGGAATTTATTATTCTTGTTTGGTTAGTTTGTGCTATAGAGCCACATAAGTCACAGGTGTATTGTTAAATGGGACAAATTAGCGATAGAAACAGTTGTCTTTTAGTTGCAACTATGGGTGATCAGCCGTGCAGTTGTTTGATGTAATGGATTCTGTGCTTTGTTTATGTGATAAGAGTTTTAACATGTCTCAAATTAGCTATTCACCCAAGTGCACCAGTCTCCGGTAAAGTGTGAAAATTGTTGTAAGGCTCGTTTTGCTTATTGACTCGTACAAGCCAAGCTTAGGTGTGCTAAATTGTCTGAAAATTGGACTATTGTGATGTTTTCATATGTAAGGATGTCGGTAATGTAGACAAGGTAAAGAAATGGGCCTAGCATGCCGCCTTGTGACATTCCAGAGTAAATAGGGAAGAGATGGAGAGTGAGCTCTACGATTTTACTGGAAAAGTTCGGCCTTAAGATAAGTTGGTGTTTGCCTGATGGACCTTGAGTTTTGAGCTTGTTACATGTTGAGATAATTTCTTATGGATATCTTCTTTTTCTCGTCAATGTTTAGGATGGTACCAACTACTCGGTGCTGTTGGGCGCAATTCCAATGTTGCCTAAATCCGGTTTGAGTATTTCGCAGAATTGCTTTGAGATGTGCCAGTAGGTTTGGTAGTAAGAGACGTTCTAATATTTTTGAGAATATATATAAAATGTATTGGAACGTAAGCGTGCGTTCATCTGTTCGGAAAATGTGTGGTGAATCGAATGAAGGTTTGAGCAAGAAAGACTAGAGATGAGACACGAGGATTTTAGTAGGGCTACCAACCACATGTCCGGTCATGTTTCTCACTAAAAAATTAAAATTGTAAAAATTTGGCTAAAATAGGGATTAGAGATTCTTTTACGTTTTGCGAGAAGTCTGGATAGATAGGAATTTGGCTTGAATTATTGTTGCAAAATCTCTTCAGAAAGTTAGCCTTTTTCTTTGTGTGTGAAATGTCATGAACCAATCTATATTGGGAGAATATCTGGGTATGTTTTGGTGATTGGTATCGAGAACCGATATTGTTTTCTTCATGGCGTTAATTCAGTCATGTTTTAGGGTTCTTTTTAGCTCTTTTGAGACTTGGTTATCGGACCATTCATTGGGATGTTCGTTCTCTCTCATTTGACGTTAAGGTTTCGTGCATCCGTCATCAGGAGTTTTTAATGATACCTTCATAATGATTTAATTCAGAATTACAGCGATTCCAATCGAATTAGTGTTTCAATGCAAATCAAAAGTCATATTTCAATTATAGCTGTACAAAGTGGAGAATTTGAAGGGTGAGATCCGTGAACCTGCTTGTAAGCGGTCTCACGTAACATCATCACCTCTAAATTCCTGAATTTTTAAAATAAATTTATGATAAATGGTTAACTAATAACTACATGTTAATACAATAGTTTTACCTTTAACTATAGAGATCCTTTGTTTATTATAATTCAAGTAAAGGACATAGTCATAGTTTGATATTTTTAGTTTCATAATGGTTTTCGTTAATCTTACGAGATTTTTTTTCGGTTCATCAACACTGTTTTTCATTAATTGGACGTTTCGTGAACGAGTAGAGGATAGTTTGCCAAGCACGAGGTGATAAACCCGAGTTTCTTAACTTTACGAGATAGATTGAAAATGGCCCGGGGACCGCCAAACGGTGTTAATTCCTCGAATCTATCAATTAATTAAAGGCCTGAAAGTTTGTTAAAGTGAAGGAGAACGAGTGAGATTTACCGATTGAGCATGTCGAACCGGGGGAAAAGGAACAGTTAGGCAGGTTAATTTCTACGCTCAACTTGAAAAATTCGCATACGATAGTCAAATGTATTTTAACAATAATAATGTAAAAATTGTAAATGATTTATTTCATAATATAACATACAAAAGTTGTTCCCACATAGGGCTAATATACAAAATATTCAAAGAATGTGTGATGATAAAATTTTAGTTTTCTGGAAGGAAAATCAAAATGAACACCAAAAGATCCAGAAAAAACATCTAACTAATTTGTTAGTGAAATTAAAAATATAAATTAGTTTAAAAGTAAACAACAAAAAGATGTTACACTGATTTAAAAAACCTTATTAATTTTTGTAAGCCTATTCACAAGCTGAAATAACGTAATATTCAGTCAATAATGATGCTGAAATTAACCGTTCAATTTTGTTCTGTTTCAGGTATGATTTTTCTAGAAATCCACTAAGATTAAAGTTCAGTAAGTCTAATCGCATGCATTTATGAACAATGTATATATCAATTTTACGTTTTAGTGGTCAATTGACCAAGTTACTTCTTTCAAATAATTATTCTTTTTACGTAAGCTTTTGGTTGAGATAAAAAAATGGCAAAAAGAGGAAAATTCGAACGGTTGTAGGTTGAGATGGAGAGTTGGTGTCTGAGAGGATCGAAATCACGATAGCTCAAGTGGGAGAGCGGCGTATTTAGCCGAAGGTCGTGGGTTCGAATCCCGCTCGTGATACTGACTTTTTTATCTCAACCAAAACCTTACATAAAAAGAAGATAGTTGTAGAAAATAGTTTAGGTAAATTAATTTTTTTTTATAAATTGTTTTTTTTTACCTTTTTTGTGTATGTATTTCAAGGTTATTGTATATAAGTTACTTCGTTCTTTTAAGTAGTATGCATAGACAAATATTATGTAAGACTGTATTAAATGAAATAAGATGTATAAAAAGTTAGAAGTTAAGTTAAAAGAAAAAAATCAGATTGATTTTAAGCACCCTTTAAACCGCTATGAATTTTCGTAGCAATAAAAAAAATCGACAGTTTGGGGTTGGGTTTGCTAGGAGTTATTTATTTCTTGCCGATGTAGCCGTTTCACTCAAAAATTTATTACACCTCTGTATTGTATCCAAATTTAATGTTATTACAACGAAAGTTCAATTTTGCTTCTTTGAGCTTTTGTCAAAAATCTTTAAATTATTTGTCGCTTTAAGTGAGAAAATGAAGGTTGAAATCAACAAAAAATCTTCAAACGTTTTATTTTGTATCTCAAATTCTATTCATTTACTAAGGCCAAATGTGTGCCGCTCGAGATGTGTAGGGTCTAAAGCTAAAGTTTCCTTTGGATTGGTTGAGTCGTTTCAAAGTTGTGTGTTTTTCGACAAAATTTCGACAAGGTTGCAAAAATTGGTTTTTATAGGTGGAAAAAAAGGAATGTCGAATTTGTTTTTTGCTATAATTTTTTTTCTAACCTAATGTGCTTCATCACATGTTACCTACATCACATCCGACCGCATCTCACGATCTCTAAATAATCATTTATTAACGGTCACTAAATACTACACACTAATGTGATAGGTCGCTCTGTTGCAATATAATGATGCATGGGTTTTCGATAGATACAAATTTGCTAAATACAATTTATGGTTGGTTTTTGGGTATTTGCAATATTGTTTTCTTATCATAGGTTAAAATAAAATCGATTGATATGTAATAACCTTGAAATACATGACAACCAAAGCAGACTACCATATTTTTTAAAAATAGCAAATTACTTCAAATATTTTTTCTTTGCTCCTATTATTGGTATGATCGCTTGGACACTTGTATATTTTTGTGAACTAGTATCACCAAAAAAAGTTTTATTGAAATCGGGGTTTCCAACTCCCTTTGGAAGTACTTTTCAAGGCCCCAAACATAAGAACTTGATCACCCCTCACTCTTTCCGATTAAGATTGATTTTCTTTAAGCCTTCAGAAATTTATTACGAGTAAAAGCATTTTTTTTAAATTCGGACTTCTATTTCGATATTTATTTTTTACAGGGCGAGTACGTCCCTATTTATTTTGATTAAATACATTTTTTACGAGGTTATTTGAACGTGTTTTTGAAAAAAAAGCCCATTTCTAAGTATGTCGGGTTCGAATAAAGGGCCGGGCCGCTGGATTCGAACCCGGGACCTTTACCATACAGTGAAGAGCGCCGTGTCAACGCCACCGACGACCCTAAATACATTATTTCAGCTCAAATAAACGATGCTGGTGAAATTTATCTCCGTTTATATTAAAAAGATCTATTATAGACTTAATAAATTAAAAAACATTGTATTTAGCGTCTGAATAAATAGTTACAAAAGACCGTATTCAGGTATAATACAAATATTTTAAAAGTAATAATTTGTACTAAACTTCGAAAATATCGAAAATGACTTTAGGAATCGTAAGGATGATCATTCCGAGTATGGTAGCTTTCGGATTTGATCTCTTGAATTATCCAAAGCTGAATATCTTTCGCTATACCCCTCATGAACAACTTTCATGAAAACGTCATATAATATTAATACAAGGGGGAGGGACAGGATGTGCTCAACCAAATTATTTTCTTATACTTTATTCACGGGCGTTTTTTTCTCTCTTCCCAAGGAAGGGCTTTTATGTTAAAAGAATAAATAAATAAAACGCCATGAGAGACCCAATCTCTGTTTACTTTGATTACGAAATTCATTAGGCGATTTACTTTATGGACTTTTAATCTTTACTGGAGTTTTTTTGTCTAAACTTTAATATATATTATTGTATTTTCTCTTCAATATAATGTTCAACACCCTGTTCCATAAGCTTCGTAAGTTGACGATTCAACACTAAATTCTCATTACAAAAATGATAAATATCATGAAATTTAATAAGATGAAATTATTAAAAAAAATATTAAGGTTTATGCATTACCTCGTTTACAGTTTAGGGAATTAGCATTTGTGCATTCCCCCATAACATTACACAAGATCCCGGTAGTTTACAAAATTTGGTCATCACCGATAAATTTGGTCTGCCTATCCTCCTAGCTGGGTTGGTCTGTCAAATGGCATTTCGCCATCTTCAGCGTGCCTGTGTGATTTATCATTATTTTAATGAACCCGGTGAGGATTGGTATAAATATATTATCGGTAACGACCAAATTACGGGTTCATCACCGAACAGACAACACATCTCAGAATCTCAAAGTTAATCTTCTGGATGAAAAGGGATAAAAATTTATTTAAAAAATATATTTATATTTTGAATTTGAGCTTTTTTTTAAACAATTTTTCCGGGATTTTTTAAAATAATTTTTTTGTTTTATTTTTACATTAAAGTTTTTGTTCGTTTAGGGAATTAAATCCGTCAGCATCTGTTTCTATTCCAGGTTTTTTCCCCTTCTTTTTTCTTTTTTCTACGAGGGTTCGCAACAGCAGAGGTCATATAAACCCTCAGGGTGCTGGTGTTTTTGAAAAAAGCCCATTTGTAAATATATCGGGTGTAAATGTAAATATGCATGTAAATATGCAGGGCCGCTGCATTCGAACCTGGAACCTTTACCTTACAGTGATGAGCTCAGTATCAACGCTTAAACCGTTGCGGCCACGGACGCCCCCCCTCCAGGTTATTCCTTTGTATTTAAGGTTTTTATATTATAATTTTTATTATGTAACGGATTTTTTTAAAGACTTATTTGTCAATTTTATATTTATAATTTGTCGTTACGTTGCTTAATAAAAATTATAATATAAAAACCTTAAATAGAAGAAAATAACCTGGTAAAAACTATTTTACCCAGGATAATCAAAAATCAAAACAATTAAAAAGGTCATCTTGCAGCAGATGCTGAAGGGGTGTTAATTCCCGAAATATCTAAAACCGAATTGTAAAAATAAAACAAAAATTCATTTATAAAACTCACGGAAAGTTAAAAATATAAAAAAGACAATAAGTTTTTAAAACAATTATATTAACAATTATATCAAAATTATAATTTATTATGTATATGTTATATGTATATATTTGATAAGTGAAAATAATTAGTGTGTATTGTGCTGTTTGTACATACATAGTTATTTTACTATTTTACCGATTCGGACAAACAAAAATACTTTTTGGTAAACAGAAAAAAAATTTATATTCCGTGCCCTGAATAAAAAAAGATTGAGACAAGAAAAAATTCAATTAAACATTGTGTCACTAATGTGTGCGTTCGTGCGAGGGAGGTCGTGTGCGTGCACTGGTAAGTTAAGAATAATAACTAAATCTTCTAAAACATCTCTACTATTTCAAGCCCAATGTTTTTTACGACTTCTTTATTTTTCCCCATTTTGTAACGCGTTACTAATTAACTTTACCCAAAAGGTGGGAGTCACAAGTCCTAGTGCTTGGTCAAGGGACCTTTTTTGTGATAGAGCTAATCCAATAAATTTGCGATGTGGTTAAGGGACCTTTGAAGAGTGGCGAGGGGATTCCAATAATGTGCACTTGGTTTTTATCATAGTTGTAATTAACTAGCTTAAAAGTACATTTACCACATTGTTTAAGTCCAATTAGTAAAATCCGTTGATAAGAGATTTTATCTTATAATTTATTAATTATTTTATCTAGTTTTTTAAATCAGTTTTGATTCTGTTTTCTTTGGTTTTTATAGTTTATAAAATACAGTGAGAGGCAAAAAAGTGACCACCCTCGTTTTTTTGTAGTAAATACTTGCAATCGTTATAATTTTTAATTTTTGTTGTTTACTGGATATTTTTTAAAGAACAATATAAGATATTGCTAAGTAAAAAATTAAACTGATTACCAAAAATATTTCTATGAAATAAATAAAATGAAAAGCCTGAGCATTTCCTCCTCTAGCGTTGCATTTGACGTGGCATGATTTTATGAGGGTTTTTAGGGGTAGGGCTATGGAATATTTTCATACTCTTCAAATAGCGCCATTCTTAATTCCTGCAAATTGCAAATTGATGTAATGAACCCAAAATATGTTCGATAGGGTATAAGTCGAGACTATAAGCTGGCCACTCCAAACTTTGAATCGAAGCCCGTTCCAAATAGTCACCAACGATCCTAGCTGTGTGAGGCCTTGCATTTTCATACATAAAAATAAAACCGTGGCCTATTAGTGGCATATAAGGGACGACATCTTCTGATAACATATCTTCAGTGTATTGCCCAGCTGTTAGGGAACCGCAGATGAAGATCAGGTTTGTGCGACCTTGCATAGAGATGCCTGCCCAAACCATAACACCACCACCTCCATAGCTCCTCCAGAGAGGAAATGTTGCGGGTATGTAGAGCTCTCTGTTCTATTCCAAACTCTCTCTCGGTCTTACATTGTATAAACTGACATTAACATTTTTAACTTGTCGAAGTTATTGTTTTATCTCAACAGTGGTAGATGTCAATTACGGAGTACATTCGAAACAATAAGATAATCATCTTTCTGAGATGTGACCCGATGGCGACCTGATACATGCCTTCTTGAGTAACCTCCAGTAGAGCACAATTGTTTAATATATATTTTTTTAAAATTTTTTCCAACCAACCACTTTCTCTCTCTCTCTCTCTCTATATATATATATATCTCACATATTCATATATATGCACATACATACGCATATACATACACATACCCACGTATACACACATCCACATACATTACATTCAAAAACATACACACACAGGCATATATATATATATATATATATATAGGTTTTCAATAAATATAAATTGATAGTAATACGTTGGGACCGGATTTATATGTATTCACATATTGCTGGTCACAGGTTTTTCCTCTCTATATATATTTTAATCATATTGTAAAAATAACGACGATTTTTTGTATAAGTTCTTCTTGTTTGCATGGGCTTCCAGTGAGGAAGTTTCCTTTAAATATTTGAAATTCTATATTGCTCGTATAGTATCATATACGCTTGTTATTTTTGACGGTGTTTCCTTTGGAATGCTAAGATTGTTAATTCTTGGCATGATGTCGAGTGAAGAGGCTTCTAAGCATACATGTAATAAAGTTTGCTAATGAGTTTGGTGATTAATGCGAAGTGGATGCTCCTTTCCTCGATTGCGGTGAAGGTGTGAGGTTCTGCCTGAATAATACAGTTTAATATGGTTTCGCTGTGGTTTTAGTTTTTTTGTGCTACTCGTGCGGAATTTATAAGGTAGGAATATGTTGCTAAAATACATTAATTTTGAAAAATACCAGAGGTGGAATTGGTTTACGCTTATATTGACAATTTTAGCCAATTAACTCCTGTACTAATTAAAGCAAAGAACACAGATCAGAATCAGCTCTGATCCTCTTTCCTTCTAGAATAAACATAGTTTAAAAAAAATTAAAATTCTGTTTATTCTACAAACGGTAACAATTAAACTTGAGCCGTATTTGCTCATGAAAGATAAACGGCCTTGCAACCCGGGAAGACCATTCATATTCCATTGACTTCTGGCTCCACAGAAAATGCTCGCTGTGAATGCCTTCTCATGTAAACCCCACCTTTTCGATGCATGAGCAACATTTTGAACTAATTGAATTAAAAATTTATTTTAAAAATAATGAATATTGCCAAAAATAATTTGGGTATTCAACAAATGTCGGTTAAAGACATGGGACCAATCAACAAATAATTCCTCTATAAGAAAAATCAATTCTCCCGATTTAACAAAACATGGAAACGGCTTAAAATAATACAGTATATCCGTTAAAATTATTGACAAATATTTTTTCCTAAAAACTAACTACACTAGTCGGTAATACGTTAGTGCTTATTTTATATTGAATTATTGTTTAACCAATAAGGCCCTCTAAAAATTAAAAATAGACAATTTTTTGGTTATACTTGATAAAATGAAATATCTTTGTAGATTTATTTCGTGAACGCATAAAATCTTTGCCGAAGTATGAATAAGTTTGTAAGGCTCATTATGATTAATACTAAGTCGATACTTTGGTCTGTCAATATTGTAATTGAGGGCTTCAGGTTATTGGTTTTTAGCATTAATCACAAACTTATTCTGGTTTAATTAAAAGCCTTTCTTCCTTTTTTGAAAGTTTATATATTGCTGATATTATATAATCATACAGCACTATTATTATTTAATTCAGAGTAAGCACAATTTCAGTGACATACTTATTATATGTATGTGTAATTATATTTGTATTATTATTTTCAGTTTAGCTTTAGTAGTTTGTGAGTATTTATTATTATTACCTATGATTGGCTATCTTTTGAACAATAGGAGATAATATAAATCCAAAAATTTACTTCTTTTTCAAGCGGTGAATTTAATCATGCAAGAATGTAGGTAGTACTTATGCTGATGAGCCGGTTGGGGTGGTAGTTTATGAAAGGCAGGGGTTTATTGAGACGGGATTTCTTCGAGGGGGAATGCAGAATGTTAAAAATTATTGTGGTGAATCGAGGGGGCTGAAGTTTTTTTATTTTTATTTTTCAATTAATGATCTTTTCCTTAACATACCTAGCACAAGTTCAGTAAACACTTGTCAATTTTTATGGCGTATATTTTTTTATTGAAATGGTGAAATCACGGCAGAGTGGCGAGAAGGCCATGCAGAGTGGAAGATCAATATCGATATTTATACAGATCAAACAATTTATATTGTTTCTCCTTCAAATTTAAATGATTTTATGTAGTACCATGTAAAAAATATGTAAATTTTACTAACATGTTACGTTATATTTCACACCGTCTTATATATAACAATCTACAGTGTTGCTCAGTTTTATTGCCCAAGTGGATCGAAGTCACGATAGCTCCAGTGGTAGAGGAAGCGGCGTCTTTAGCCGAAGATCGTGCGTTCGAATCCCGCCCGTGACACTGACTTTTTTGATCTCAACCTTATTTGAAGATTAATTAATTGAAACCAAAAATAACGTTTATTGCATTTCAGCAGTTTTTCTAACGTCGTTTAGTTGTTCAAAGAGAGATCAAAAGTTTACGTTTTTCTGTATTGCTTCCTTTTTTTTTAAATTATATAAAATACAATTTATTTCCCCTCGCCTTGGTGTTTTTTAAAAGAAATTTTTCCCCTGGAATTGTTTGCAGAATATTTTACTGCAAAATGAAAAAAAAAATCGTTTCATTATATTGTTGATTTTGAAAAAAATATACCGAAATGGGAGACAATAGAACTTAATAAGAGAGTGATTTTCTGATCAAGCTTGACATTTTACCGTTTTCGGCCAATTTATGCGACTTCACGCTACGATTTGTGTAGGGTTTTATCTGTTTTTGCTGTTTTAACTGTTGGTTTTTTTTCACAAAATTGGCAGGACGGGTATTAAGAAGTTAAAATAGGTGGTAAGTAAGTCCGGGTTCGATACGGAACTCTGAAGAACATTCGGCTCGCTGATGGGTGTCAATAAAATCCTTTTTATTGTAATAGGGAACGTTCGTGAAATAAAATGAGATTGTATTGGAAGAAGGTTGAAGGATTTCAAATAAAAACCCGATATAGTTTTTATTTTACTTATATGCGCCAAGTTAAACATTTGTGGTTTTCAGATTTTTTTACATTAAATTTAAAAATAGTGTAAATTCTAATAAGTTCATTTTTATTCTGTTCTATTCAGTTTTTACCAACCGGAAAATCACTTGATTTTTGATATTTTGTTTTTTTGAAATTTCTCTTCTACTTCTTCTTTTAACCCTCCAAGGGGGTAATTGTACTTTTATATTTTCTTTTAATCTCTATTTTTATAATTTTCGTTAATAATAACTGTACAGCCGAAAAATACATAATTTGTCAAATCTGCTTGGATGAATTTTTATTACTTTATAAACTTTACTTTTTCAATGTTTTTTGTGCTTTGGAGTTTCCTTTCAAATGATACCGCATTGTTGTCCTTGTCAAGTCCAATTGGGCTAGTGTTTATTTTTGTAATATCCGTAATGGGACATTTTGGACGGTTTTGATCACTCAACCGCCTATTAGAATCAGTAAAATTTCTTGGTCAATTCCTAGGCATCCCAAGTCGTTTGGCAGGCCGCGTCCACCCCTGAACGCCGGCCAAAACCACGCCCTCCATGCCATTCCACCTGTGTCTTTTAATTTGTAAACAAAGGGCACTTCGGCCGATTTGTTTTGGGCCGATGGACCCGATTTGTCAACCCTGATCGTTCTTTTGACCAATTTCTGTTCCGGTGGGATTCTTAGGACGTAAATGTTAGGATTTATGGCAATGTTTATTTCGCTTGATTTAATTTCTGGACCTTTTCCTAATCGTTTCAGAAATAATCCAACTAGAGAATGAATTTGCTCCGTGGCATTATTAATCAAAACAAGGCATCTAAAACGCCCTTATTATATTATTGCCCTAATTGTTAATAAAATTATTTCTATCGGTTGTGTTATAAAGGACAAATTTAGATAAGTCCAATTTAATAAAAATTAGGTTTTGTTATACGTGTGTGGGTGTGTTTTATTGGCTTTTTATTTACTTTTATAATTGCTTTGTCGGTGTTTTGTTAAATTTTTATTAATATTGTAAATTACCTTTTCTCTCTCTCAGATATTGCCTTTCTAAAACGCATATAGACCACGACGGCGGATGCTTCATTAAAGATTTTTTTCTAAATAATATTTTAATAATTGACAAATATCACAGTTAATAATTCAATTCCATTTAATTAGTTTTATCAGTAGTTCATATATTTAAAGAATAAGGTTTTAAGTTGGTCTATATTCATCGGGGGCAACCACTCCTTTTTGTCGTATCTCCTGTACATCTCCGGACTGATAAAAGGCGCATCTACATACAATGTTCGATGTGTCGTACCTCATTAATTACAGTCCATTTAACCGTTCAGGTTGTACTTTGTACAATAATAACAACAATAATGTTTTCCTAAACTTCGTTTGTTAAGTATAGATATTAGACTTTAATAAAAATCTCTTTTCAACTAGATATCCCATCAAGTGTCGTGCAAAAATTCATCCTATTGAAGTAGACTTGGTTAATCTGTTCTTTTGGGATTTTTTCGTTAATTTTATGGAAGTGGCGAGGATAATGAACTCAACAATCTTTTTACCTTTCTATACTTTTTATTTCTCCGCAGTGCATTTCGGGGCCATCTTCCCGGCTCCCTTCTTCATGTCTTAGGGAGTTGACAAAACTTTTTCGTTAATGTTATTGCCCTCACATTGTATGAAAAGTCAGTTTTTTAATTTTAAATTTAAATTTTGGTTTTATCCAAAATTACCTTATGTTGATATTTACCATGTAACGATAATACTGCACTTTCTTCTTTGCTATCAACATTATATTTATGTTGTTTTAGTCCAGATGTATGAATTTCTTGTTTGCCCAATTTATCTTTTGAAACAATAGCACTAAATACTACACATAAATGTTGACGTTTTGGGTAATTATTCTTAATAAACATTTGACCTAAATCCATTATATTTAGAGGTCTATTGATTTAGAGGTCTTTCGATTAATTTTTTTTTAATGTAAGGTTTGTGGTTGAATGAAAAAGTTAGTTCCACGAGCGGGATTCGAACCCACGACCTTCGGCTAATGACGCCGCTGCTCTACCGCTTGAGCTATCGCGACGTCAATCCACTCGGACACAACTCCCCATCTCAACCTACAACCTTTCGAATTTTGAAAAATGGCAAAAAGGAGGGAAAATTCGAAAGGTGGGGTTGAGATGGGAAGTTGGTGTCCGACTGGATCGAAGTCACGACAGCTCAAGTGGTAGAGCAGCGGCGTATTTCACCGAAGGTCGTGGGTTCGAATCCCGCTCGTGGCACTAACTTTTTCATTTCAAACAAAAACCTTACATAAAAATATTAATTAATAGAAATTTGGCCTAAAGTTGCAAAATTCTTGGTTACAGGCCTTAATTATTTTAAACAATTTTTAATTTGATTATGATATATGTGATTGGTTGAAGTACAGCAATAAACATTATGGTGTCCCTATACCTAAATATTTTTGTAGGTACTTCAATTGTAAAGTGCTGGAAACACTTAAAACAAATATATATGTACTTCACAACGTTATGTTAAGTATAGTGGGTAAATCTAACATGACAAATAATGTAGATACATTTCTTTTAAATTTTCCCACATAATAATGTAATTAAATACAGGTTTTAATGATATTGAACATGATGTGGAGTATTATATAACCCTTGGGTAGTAATTACAGATGTGTATTTTTTCAGCAAAAAAAGTGTATGGGTGGGTATAAAAGCTCATTTTTCACGGTTATTAATATTTAACGAGTTGGTTGACCGCTTTCTTAATTCACAATTAAGTGTTAAACCAAACGATTAAATCCTTTAAATATACTTATTCTGTAATTTTTACCCCAAATCTTACTTTTCTCCCTTAAAGGTTTTTCCCTTACAGGGGTAAGGGATTTTAAGGCAGGAGTCAAATGTATTAGCGTAAATCAAACTTGTGCTTCCTTCATGGCGCCGGCCATGAACGTGTTGTTTTAAATCAGAGTATGAATATGTAAATCCATCCAAACTTGCCTGATAATTTTCCGAGGAAGTGCGTTTTTTACCCCTGTCTGGTTCAGCCGGAGCCGGAACCTCGGCACGATGCCACTTACGGGAGAAGTTTTGAAATAACCATGGCTCTCGTATCCCACCCTTGTCGCACCTTTTCATAATCTGAAAACAAAAAAGACATTCGTTACAGGTTGAATTAAGGATTATGATTGAAAATTATCCTTGACCAAAATGAATCGTGAACGTTTACGTAGGCTTATATTGTAAATTAAATAATGTTAGATGTTGGGCTTCGGAATACAGATAGATTTTATCTTTCCATTCGCAGAAATATATTAAGTACTTATAGTACTTATAGTAAATTATATTTACCAAAATTTTGCTTTCAAAAGAAAAAAAAGATGATGTCCTTAGCATTGACATAGACGAAAATAAAATTGTCCTTACTTGCTTTACAAAAATCCAAAATTGCTTTTCCTTGGGGGATTTTCTTTCTTGACAATGCCCGGTGTTCCATTGAAAAATTCATAACATTGTATACAAATTTAACGTTATTACAACCGTCAGAAAGCTTAATTTTTCTTCTTTCTGCCTTTGTCTAATGGGATTTCAGATTTTATGTTATTATAACTAATTGAAATTGGATTTTTGCAATTGTTGTAAAAAAATCTCTGACATTTCAAAATTTGTATTCGGTGTTTTTTATGGTGAAAAAACGACTATCAACTTTGTTTCTTGCTAAAAAAATTAGCCTACTTTGCTAGTCGTCGTTCTGTAAGTACAGATGAAGAAGAATTTCAATTTTATGCTGGTATTTTGGGCATTCTTGAATAACGGGAAAGCACAAAATTTTCATTAATTATTGTTGAATTATTCCCTAATTTGTTATGCAAATATCCATTAACTACATAACAAATCCTTTCATTACAACCACAAATATGCGGGTTTTGCACGAAAAAGAACACATATGTTCTGTTTTAGGCCAGCTGTAATTAAAACTAATTGCAATATGTGCGATCGTGCATGCTTCCCCCCAGGACGAATACGTGTATTCTTTCTCCTACACAGCCATTTCCTGTTTTCTTTGTGCAAAAATTGAACATGGTTTTTTCTTTATTTTTCAATACTTAGTTGATAAAACAATATTAAACTTTGTTCGAAGTAATAGTAATTAACGGAAATGGTATTACAAAAAAAAAGAAAACTACGGATGTGGGATCACCCTATTTAATAAAAAACTTTTTGGTGTTACTAGACCGAAGAGGAAGACCCGAGAGTCCTTGCCAATTGGCCCTTGGAACCGAAAAAAATGTTTGAAGTATTTTAAATAATTTTTTGTATATCAGTTTCTGCTTTTCCTTGGGGCAATTTTCTTTCTTGACGATGTCCGGTGTTCCGTTGAAAAATTCGTAACACCTTTTGTATTTTATCGAAATTTAACGTTATTACAGTCGTCAGAAAGCTTAATTTTTCTTCTTTCTGCCTTTGTTAACATGGGGTAGATTTTATCTTATTTATTTAGAAATCGTGAGATGCGGTCTGGTGTGATGTAGGGTTCAGAAAAACATTTTGCTTTATCGTGCCAACGTTTCGATCTTTATTGAGATCATCCTCAGGGCTCAAAGTGTTTGTATTCTGTGTAATTGTGCCATTCTTGCGTGTCGTGTCGAGAGTGCCTCTCTCTCTCTCTACTGGGCACTCTCGACACGACACGCAAGAATGGCACAATTACACAGAAGACAAACACTTTGAGCCTGAAGATGATCTCAATAAAGATCGAAACGTTGGCACGATAAAGCAAAATGTTTTTCTGAACCCTACATCACACCAGACCGCATCTCACGATTTCTAAATAAATATCGATTAACGGTCACTAATCACCACACATTTTATCTTATTATAGCTAATTAAAATTGAATTTTTGCGATTTTCGAAAAAAATCTGAGTCACTTCAAAATTTGTATTCGAGGTTTTTTATGGTGAAAAACACGATTATCAACTTTGTTTCTTGCTAAAAACATTAGCCTTCGTGTATTAGGTTAATTGAAAATAATTTATTTGGTCAAGCGGACCACGAAACCTAACAAAATGTAATAAGCAAAATGAAGTATACTTCACTAAAGTTCTCCGTGGCCAGTTCATTTGTCGCCTAGGATCAAATAGATTACACGACATTTGAAAAATGGCAAAAAGGAGGGAAAATTGACAAGGTGGGGTTGAGACGGGAAGTTAGTGCCCGAGTGGATCGAAGTCACAGTTGCTCAAGTGGTAGAGCTGTGGCGTATTCAGCCGAAGGTTGTGAGTTCGAATCCCGCTGGTGACACTGACTTTTTTATCTCAACCAAAAACCTTAATTAATTGAAAAGCATTTATTTGGTCATGTGGACCTCGAAACCTAATAAAAATTGTAGAGACTATTGGACCAAAGGCTATAATTTTTTAACTTACTGAAATAGAGTGAGTCCATTTTCGATGGCATTTGGTTCTCTTGGATTCATGTGTTACATTGTTATAAAATTTGGCAGCCAGCCGCACAAATTTCGGATATCGAAGATAAATCTAAGGACATAAATTTTGAACGAGCGACATGTGCATTTCTTTAAATACGATCCTCCATATTGTTGTTTCTACTTTACATATAAAACCAAATCTACCGATATGTAATTTTGAGATACATTTACAACAAAGGCGGAAAACCATATGTAAATTAATTAGAGCGTTTTTTCTAGGCTGCTAGGGCTAATTGCAAGACCGCTCGGACACGTTTGTAATATATTTCGACGTGGTATCATCATAAAAAGGTGCATTAAAATCAATGATCCCACGTCTGTAGTTGCCCTGTCTATGTGAGCGAATTATTTTCGTATACAAATTGTACATCAACAGAATTTCCCACATATGGATAGGTCGTCCAAGTTCAATTGTTCTTCAGAAGTGTTGATTTTCGGGATGTTTTCGGGTTCATAAAGCGGGGGACACTCAACCAGACGCAACGCAACGTGACGTGATCCCACGCCACCCGACGCCTTGTCGCATGTTGGTGGGTTGTGCACATCTGTTCGAAGCAAGCACAAGCCACGCGACAGACGATATAGTGTATATCACAATAGTATTTCCGCGCATTTGCTTGTTTACTGACAAATGAAGTGAACCTCACCAGAGGCGAATCTGGCAGTATCATCCGTTGATCTCTATATTAGAAAAGTACGAAAATGCTGATCGATTCAATATTTCAGTATTTTGTATGGTGAAACAACAATTTGATTATTTGCAATGAACAATAAAGGAACGGATCAGGAAAAAGGCCAAAAAACCCAGACAATGTATTTTTTGTTTATTTCTAAGTATATGTATTGTATGGTCGTATTAATAACACCAGCCAAATTAAACGAGATCAAAAATTCATAAATTTTAATAAAAAATATATTTAATTATGATGGTTTGAAAAAATTACCAAAACACCGGAAAATCATTCAGTGAATGTATAAAATTTAATTAACAATTTTTTTACAACCTGGCTTTGCTTTTAATGTGTTATTATGAGTAAAACCAGGTAATAAATTGGTAGTTAAATTCACTCTATCTCTAAATGCTATTCCGCTGTTTTGATAACTATTCTGTCGAACCATCATAATTAAATACCTGGACAGGCAAAACATTCCGCCCACTTGTAATATAACCTGAATTGTATATATTTTGTATATTAATCAAAGGTTCACGTTTTTTAACAATTAATTGACGACTTTGTCTAAAAAAGTAAAAAAAAATGTAAATTGCTAAGGAAAATGAAAAATACAAAAATAAAATAAAAAGACGGACAGATAAAATTTGTTTTAATTTTGTTTTAGATTTTTAATTAACGTTTCAATATCGCGTATTTCCTCCTCTTGCCTTAATTATATCTCGAAGATGCCTCGGCATACTTTCTACCAGTCTGGAAAGTCTCTTTGCTGGAGGTTAGCCCATTCTTCACGAAGAGACGTTTCAAGAAGGTGGAGTGTATCAGGAAGTGATAGACGTGTACTTAATCGTCTTTTGAGGTTGTCACATAATTGTTTGATGGGGTTCAAGTCTGGAAAACGGGCTGGCTAGGCTATAAGACCCTGATGTTATGCTGTTGAAGTATGTTTGTACTAGGCGAGCGACATGTGGACGGGTTATCATCGTGCGTTAGAAGAGGATTGTCGCTGATTTCATCGAGGATAGGCGACGCATGACGTTCCAAAATTTCATCACATAGCGAGTGGTCCTCAAAGACCCTCCACGAACAACAACTAACTCTGTACGTCTCTCCGTTAAAATTCCCGCCCACACCATCAGTGAGCTACGTTGAAAAGGTTGGCTTTCATTTCACCTTCTCCACACTCTTTCACGCCCATCTACACTCATCTGTAAAAAGTACAGCAGACCAGTCATCCAAAGACCAATGGATGTGTTCTCGAGCAAATGCGAGCTGTGCAACTCTGTGTGTTCGGTCAATTCTAGACCTATTACGGGGTGAAAAGTCATCAGTTCATACTGATTTAATCTTCTTCGAGCAGTGAGTTCAGAAATTTGGACACATCGAACTTCCTGGAACTGATGAATCGCTTGAACAACAGTAAGGTGCACGTTCGCAAAATTCTCAAAGTCAAAAAACGGTCATCCTGTGTTTCTGTTACCGTAGGGCGTTCAGAACCGGGCCTTCTACGGTATGACCCTGTTTCTCGAAAACTTGAAGAGTTTCATAAGGAACTCCGATGGCAATAGCCGCACGGAACGTCGATCATCAGTAAGTGCCACACCACATCTTCGGCACTATGTGGCCTTTTTAAGTTTAAAAATTGAAATTAAGAAAACAAACATGAAAACTAAACAGTTTCTTACTTCAGAATCCAAATGAGACTGAATAAACATTTTAAATTTCGGAAAAATTAAACATTGAAAAATCATTTATTTATCCACGTTTTGAATTAAGGATTACTTTTTTTACCTCTAATTGATATTTCAAATTTAAAACATGCCATAAACAAATATTTATCGATAAAAACAATGAGACAAATTAAGGACAGAATTTTCTTTTATCGAAAAAATGAAAAAAAAAATCAGTTGGATGGAATTTTTGCCTTTCAGCTTAATTTTATTAAAACTTTTGAATTTTTGATTTTGTTTAATCTGGTTTACTTTAAAATAAGAATGTTGTAATTAATACAATCACAAATATATATGTACTTTGAATAAATGAACAATGTTCGATTTTTCTTTGAGTGTACTAGACAAAAATGCGGACAGTAGGGAACTTGGCTGCACCGCGTAGCGTAGAGAAGAGAGGCGTTGCGTCAAGTAAGGCAGCATGTGCACTGGTTTCTTATAGAAAATTGGACATCGAATTTGGCTTCGGGTCACGTCGCGTTGCGTTGCGTCGAGTCATAGCCTTCGTGTCCAACGGCAGTGAACATCTCAAACAGCCGACCAGGGAGAACTGAATTTTTTACACCACTCTAACTTTTCAAGGGAAAATGAAACGTGATCTCGACATAACTTAATACTTAGGCCGGGGCGCCGTCAAGCCCGAGAATCTGGTTTGTTGGCAAAGCAAAACTTTCTCGTACAGGTTTAATAAGATTACATAAAGTAAATAGAGTCGCGTAAAGCGTTCTTGCCCATGGAGAATTACAGTTAATTTGAATAATGTGAAATTTTTATAAAATGGTTAAGTTAAGAAAAGTACGTGGTCCTTCATCAGACATCTTACGAGAAAAACCATCTTCATAAATCAACTTATTTATCATGTTCATTCAAAATTAACGCCATGATACATTTCTTACCCATCACATTGTATGTTCTTAATATTTTGTAGCGCATACAGCATCATGCATAAAATTTAACAATAATGTCAATGCCATCAAGTCTTATGCCGTAGCAATTTTGTCATATTTAAAAAAGCCGGATAACGGTAAGATGATAAAATTAATTAAAATCCGTTCTAATTGACCAAATTACTTCTTTCAATTAATTATCCTTTTTATGTAAGGTCTTGGTTCAGATGAAAAAAAAATGGTTCAGAAAAAGTTAATAATAATATAGTAAGTTAATGTTTTATATATATATATATATATATATATATATATAAATTTTAATTTTTTAAGTTTATATATATATTTATTATATATAAAACTAAAAAAAGCACTTAATTAAGTCTTAAATCTTCTATTCAACAATTATATTTTGCAATTTAAGTGTATTGTTGTATCAATCTTTAGATATTTCTATTCTTTGTTTGGGCGTTTGCCTCAGTCGTTAAAACCTCAAAAACAATCGAGGATATCTCGCCACCTATTTTTGTGAGAGAGGATTTACAAGAGGGATGAATACAAATTCTTCGAAATTCCCCTTCCGTTTTATAGGTCCATCTCTTTCTGTGAGAGGTACGCAGGGACGGTAATTCGGTCGTGGGTGGCGAAAGGGTTGACAAGGGCCTACTAAAAAGTACAACTTGTGTAGAATGGGCTTCTCGCGCAGGGCCATGTTTGAAGAGATAAAAAGGAAAACAATGGTTCTGCTCTAAAATATCTCACAACAACGGTTCGCCTTTAGAAATCCCCTTACATTTTATCAAAGTGTCCTCTCATTTTTCACGTATGCACGCTTAAAATTCATCGCCCGTAATAAAAGACACAATTCATTTTGCCCCGGTCATTGATTAGATCACACTTTTAATTTTTTTTTCTAAAAATTTATAAAATTGTTGAGGTTTTAGAAAAACATCCGAGGAAAATGTAAATAATTGAAATTTTAAAAAACATTTATTGAAATGATATCTAAGTCGATTTCTTCTTCTTAAGGTTCTCAGTTATGTAATATTGGATAAAATCTAGGAAAAAATATCATATGTGTTTCTTTTTATTATCTTTATTTCGTTTAATTTAATGTAATAGTATTAGTTATAACTGTACAGGTGATAAAAATACATTTCTTGTGCTTCTACCCTCGCTATTATAAAACTGATTTCCCTGACCAAATAATTCAAGTTTTTCTTTTTATTTTGTTTTAAATTTTTTTATAACCTACAGGTCTTTATTTATCCAGTGTTTTATCTTTCATAAGTTGATGAATTTTTGATCATTTGTGGATTTTCTGAAGAATATTCTGATACATTACGCTAGTTATTGGGTTGGTCCAAAATTAATTCAGGTTTTGAAAATTTGTTTTATCTACGCAGGCGTTTGTCATGTAAACAAAGCTAAATCTTCAAATCTAATTTTTGGATTATAATAAATACTTTCAACTGTTATCTTTTATACAAAATATTTTAGCTTGTAGCGGTATTCCTGATCGTTGTTATACGTAACGATAACGGCAGGCCACATGTCGCAATGCCATTCCTTCGGGAACTTAAGGACTTAGGATATGAAACCTTACCAGATCCTCCGTATTCATCCTTTTTTTAGGCATTTTGATCATATCTTGCGAAATAAAATTTTTAGAAAACACCTTAAGATTTTATTGTGAGTTGATGGTGATGGATGAATAAATTTCCTTTGTTTTATAAAAATTAAAAATAGATTTGACTACCATATCAAAACTTGCATTATAGTTGCACCAGCCCAATATATTAGTCAAATTTATTTACATTCGTCTGAGAAGGTCAGGTTTCACAATAATATTGCATTCTATTACTTGGCCTGGCAGACTGTATGTTGATAATTTTAATATGTTGATTAATGAAATTCAATGCCAACAAGAAAACATCGGAATTGATTATTTTATACGCATAGTACATAATTTGTGTGGGTTGTAAATCATATGATTAAAAATCAGGTGTAAACCATCGTAACACTTGTGTATTACATTCAATATTTATTATATTTATGCGCCATTTACTTTGTAAACCCGTCGAGTGGAACGTAATTGAACGAGCTCCAATTTTATGTACAATAAAATCCTCCGGTTATATATTTTCTCTTGTATAATATGTTTTTGTAGCACAAAACACAATTCACGCCCAAATCAATGCCATAGACGTAAGTCTATTTTTACCTATTGGTAAAGAAATATGAAGAGTCAAAACATAAAACAAGTACTGACAATGAAAACTGTTCTGATACCGATTTTTAGTCACCATGTGTTAAATATAATTACGAATATTATAAATACAGGTTAGCGCCTGCGAACTAGGCGCGCGCGTGCGTGTGTGTGTGTATGAGTGTGAGAGAGAGAGAGAGAGAGAGAGAGAGAGAGAGAGAGAGAGAGAGAGAGAGAGAGAGAGAGAGAGAGAGAGAGAACTGTGGGCCAAGAATCTTAAACGATATTGATAATTATAATTATCTACTTTTAATTACGAACAATATACATGAAGTAATAATTGTCTGTCATTACTGATTTTGCATATTATATCTCCCTTCTCGCATAACGTATTGAATTGTATTTCCGCTTGTGCGTAGTGCTATGAATGTTGAATTATTGATTGACATTTCCAAACATTCCTTTCTTTCGTTTTATTTATTACGAAAAAAATACATTTAAACAAATGTAAAATTTGTTGATTTCATTTCTTAATGAAGATAAACGGACCTTAAGGTTCAGTCAAACGCCAAAGGTAACATTTTATATGCACGAGTAAAGTTTATTTGGACTCGGGGTCACTCGGACGAATCGATTTCTTTTAAAGATGTATGCAGGTTAGTACAGGGAATGTATAAGAAATGTGGTCGAAGAACATCCATCGGACACGCCAGGCGGTGATGAAACCGGGCTCGGTCTATAATTGAGGACGACCCAGGTAGGTCGAAGACCGGCCATGTAAAAACTCTCAGGAACCATTCGATTGAGGTCTCAATATTAACATTTTCCCGTCGAATTTTTCGTTTTTCTCTTCCCGCACATGGCCCCCTTTCCGACAGATGGGGTCGCCCATCTGAACTCCGGCAATTGTTTTCCAATAACGGGGATAAGAATCGGGAGATGGACAATTCCGGAGCTGAGCTTCAGCAGATGGCTTCAGTGCCCATGTGTACGTTAAACACCTAGAATGTTGTGTATTTCCACAGATGGTCGAAACATGGGCGATTCGCAAATAAAAGGAACCGAGTTGGAAAAATACACACCTGTCAGGCTATATGTGAAGCATTGTTTGTGTTCTGGTGTCAAACAAATATTTAACCGAAGGTTGACCACCCCCTAATATCCAGGTCCGCGCATTCTCGCTGTGTCTGTTGAACTTGTATCGGCACTCTTCTTTGATTTGAAGGGTGCTATTTTACCCTATTTCTTTTTCTGGCTCAAGAGATTTCTTTCATTTGACAGTTAATTTACGTGTTTTTAAGCATTGATGAAAATAGCGAAACGCGTTTTACAGACCAGGGAGGATAACTTCAAAATGATAGGAAACGTCCAAATTAATATTACAGGTTTGTCACCTTGCAGAGTCCACGAAGAAACCTCAGTAGTTGGTAAACAACTTATTATTAACTTATTAATAAATAAAGCCCACGGTATCTGTGCTGTGGGCAGGTAGTCGAATCATTGTTAATTATCAGTATTGATTATTCTTTTAATTAATTTAAAATAAATCCACATTATTAGATCACCAAGACAGGTTTGATAAAAATTCATCCAAATCTGTCTACATTACCTCTGCCATAGGTGAGTTGCCTGTTATTTCACTTTTCAGTGAAATCGTTTGTGTTCCAATCGGACTTCGTTTTATAAATTGGGTTCGTAGTGGAGCAAATCGGCCGTGTGACACCTCTTCACGGTATTGAACGTGTGGAAATCGATTCACGCAAACACTTAGCGTGCCGGCTTATTTATTTCGGCGGGAGGCCACCTACTCGTGAAGTCCGTGTCGGTTAATGCGTTCCCCACTCACTACCCCCGTTAATCTTGGAGATTTTTAAGAGAATTATTTTCTTTCGTTTGCCAGCCCTCGGGGGAAAGTAGCTGCCAGTGATGAGTCTCGTCTCCAATCGGAATTGGCTTTACAGAACAATCATGCACAATTATGTAACAAATGTCTAAATTGATCTGTTGGATTATTTAATTTCTGTTTTGACTGCATATACTAAAATGTTCGAATATGTACAGGTCTTACCTCAGTCCACCCAAGCTCTCCATGAAGATGCCTTTCATAAGGATCGACGTTTGTAACGGCCCACAAACTATATTCAATATTCCAGGCCTCTCCGAATTTTAGCATAAGTAGGGATAAAAAAGATCGAAAAGTTGATTTACATTTACTTTATTCAGAATTATTGAAAAATTATTCGTCTTCTTCAAGTTATATGCTAAAATTTGTGCAATGAAAATTAACTTTGAGTAAAAAACAATATAAAACTTTATTAAAATAATAATGTAGTAATAATAACATACTAGCTTTGAGGCTTTTAATTTTGTTCCTTATGAGCCCTTACTTAAAATTATTCGGGTGCCGGTCTTGTGGGCGAATATTTTCAGGTGTTTATTTGGAGGTCGTGAGGTGCGGTCCGGTGTGACGTAGGTTTTAGAAAAACATTTTCTTTATCGTGCTAACGTTTCGATCTTTATTGAGATCATCTTCTGGGTTCAAAGTGTTTGTTTTTTGTGTAGATGTGTCGTTCTTGTCTGTCGTGTTGAGAGTGCCCGTTAGAAAAACATTTTCTTAATGGTGCTAACGTTTCGATCTTTATTGAGATCACCTTCAGAGCTCAAAGTATTTGTTTTCCGTGTACATGTGTCATTCTTTCTGTAGTGTTGAGAGTGCTCCTACGTCACACAAGACGGCATCTCACGACCTCCAACTAATGGTTAGGGATGGTACGAACACATTCGTTTAATCAGACAGAGGGTGCTTGGATGGAAACTTTAGAAATTTACTGAATCCACAGCAATTATCTCGTACTGGTGTTGCCTTTGTTTGACGGCCCTTTCTGGACTAAGGGCGCCCCTGACGAGGGCAAAGGAGGAACGGGCGGGCCCTTGGACCAACTAGGATCCCCAATGAATTCTTCAAGCATGCCTCCGATGACTTCCTCGAACGTCTCCCAATTTTATTTAAGTGATATATGACTGGGGACTTACCTACATCATTTGATCAGGCTATTAGTGCTACCCTTGTGCAAGATTGGTGTTAATGATGTAGCGAATTACATTTCTGGGCTCCTGACTAAACTGTTTTCTTCTCTGTTGTTTCCTCCAGCGGTCTCTTTCGTGAAATCTTACTGTCTTTTGACTGATTTTGGAAAGGGCTTTTCGACCATCGATAATTTCTTTACGTTTATCAACATAATTTATCTGCATCGGTCTCCATGGAAAAGATTACATTCGAGGACCTAAAAGCTGCTTTTGACAGCGCAGTTCGCAAGGTATTGATAGCAAACTCAGAAATTTAGCTTTCACATACGCATTTCTAGGGACACTGAAATAGATTTTCGACTGCTATTGCAGTCGTATAGGATTTTCTGTCGTCTCTGTCTCCTCTGAACATAGTCGACAATGGTCTTTTGTTAATATGCCTTTTTTTAAAAGAGGTATTTTACTGGAGCATGTCCCGTACATCTGTTATGCATTTAAGCCATTTTTGTTGAGAATAATTTTTCTACTCTTTTTCCTTCTTTTTTCGAGAAGTATTTTTTGCTTGCCTGGAATAAGTTACCAATATTTGTTGTGTTCTTGAATACCCGAAATTCTAATAATAAATCATTTTTAATGTGGCTGTAATTTGTGTCAAAAAAAGGATTTGGCCTATGTGTTGTTATGAGCCAACCTTTTTAGCTTGTATATTTGCATCCTAGTTGCCTAAAATTACCTTGTGATCAGGGATCTATGGCGTATGAGTATTTGTACTGTTTCTTGGTGTATTCAGGCTGTTTCCTGGAATGGACATTAGAATGGAGTTGCAGGCTTGGCTATCTGCGGTATTGCACCCTTCAGATGCATGTTATTCGTTTCAGGTGTGCATATAGCTTGCAATTGGCCTTTAATAGATATTGATATGTTTAAAACTTTTTTGTTTCTTTATATTTTTGTAAGCATTTTTCGACGATCCATGGGAGAAACATGCAACACTGGCATAAATGGACTATTAAGTCACTTCTATCTAACCAAGTGCATAGTTTTAGTATGATTATATCGTCCGTCGGAGGGATTCATATTGAGGAATAACCCCTCGGGCTACTGTGGATGGGCTATTGAGCCCGAAACGTACAGAACATTATGCCAAGGAACTCGTGAGTGTTCTTTCTCCATCAACCATCTAAATCAAATCTCTTTGTTGTAATGGCATATCATCACATGTTTGCATAACATTCTACAGATGGTTTGTTTTGATTTTAGACTTTATATGGTGACTTCCTCTTCGAACTAATTCACATTCCCACCATATTCGCACTCATGAAATAGAACTATTGTGAGGCGATGGTTGTCCAGGGCGGTCTTGTTTAAATTTTTCTATCACGCCTCGAAAACATAGTGTTCTAAGATTATATCGTGTTGGCTGATGAACTTGTAATTTGATTTTTACGGATCATTTTGTTCTGCTTACAACGGAAATCCCTCAGGCACAGCGAAGACGAAATATTGAAACGCGACTGACAGACCAACCCATCGTAGATACGCAGAACAAAATGACCGGTAATGACCAAATTACACACTAATATTGTTTTACCCACGCAACTTTCTCTTGATTGGAGCACATTTTGAACTGTTGGCCAATGCTTAACAATATATTCATTTTTTTTTTAAATGGAAAAATTTAGAAAATCACAGCCGATTCCATTTAAGCAGGTGGTGCATTGCTTTTCCTATGGTGCGTCGACATATGTACCACGTTGTAAAACGCGCCATAAAATATTGAAAACTACATACTTAACATTTAAAAAAATACTATTGATGGAAAATGTATCATCAGCTAAATTTTTTGTAGGTAATTTTAATTTTAACAAAATTAGTACTGAAGGGAAGTAGAGGTGGTTGAATTTTAAAAAGTGTGGCGTATTGGGAGGGGTAATATTTTTTCTTTTATTTATTCCTAGTATTCTTTATTAACTCTCAAATAGCAAGATTTGAAATATTAGTGTTAAATAAAAATATAGATTTTAAATCTTTAATTTCTTGTATACCGAAAAGACAACTGTGTTGATATATTTTCGATTCTTGGAAGACAACTAAAGCGCTGTGAGATGAAAAAGAAACTAGCAGAAAACATTATTGATCACATTAGGCAATGAATTAGTTCCAACAAAAGCGTTATTTCTTAGCTTCATACGTGCCTAACTTTCCAGCTTATTGGGTTACCACATATGCTGTATCACACATACTTGCAAAAGCACATTACTTTTGTCTCCTTTTCTTCTCCGTAGCTCTGTTCTATTACAAAAGGATGAAAATGAACAATAAATAGTTTACATTTTTTCACCTTTCATGTTAATCACGATCCGGATTTCAAGCATTAAACACTCCTCAGGTAGAAGGAGTTTGCCTCTCGACATCAATTGTAAGAGTGAACCCGTTCACAGCCAACGCGACGTTCTAACGAGAAGACGGTTTTAATGCTGCTCAATTTGGAAAGTGCGAAAAACGTGAATTACAACACAACTAAATATTTAAATAAATACTGTAAGAAAATAAGGACCTTTTTCGTTAATGTGCCTCCGCCCCACTTGACAGACCTCGGTGATAGAGATCGAGACAAACCGCTCTTATCCTATGTTATTTTATGCTTTGAGTCAAGGTGTATTGTTGTATATCTCTGTATGATACTATGATTATACTAACATATGATTGCACTGTAATTGTATGTATTGGTGTATTGGGTGGATACCAGTTGTCAAAGAGTTCGGTGTTAAATAAAAAGGAACTTTCTGGCATTATTCGACGCTATCAAAACCAAGAAATCGGCAGTTCATTCCTTCAGGAAAAGGGCCTTCTTCTACTAGTGCGCGATGTTCAGGAAGTCACGAGGCGAGGCTGAATATGACAGGATCGCGTAACAAGTGGAGGTGCTACAAGCATGGGTGCAAGGCGGAAATGGCGTTAAGAAGTAACACATATCTAACTGGCTCAAGACTGCCATATTCGACCATCGTGCATTCATATACGCTTGGGCATACGAAATAGTAAGCGTTAAATTTTGTTCAAGAGAGTGAAGTATAAAGCATAACACGTTCGTTAATTGTTGCAACTATATGCATGAAGTCTGTTCGAACTCTTTTTGCGCAGACATTCGAGCATTGGTGGCCCCAATTGCACTTTGGAAATTGATGAATCGCTGTTTTCGCGCCGGAAAACCAACCCCGGGAGAATCTTACCATATTAGGTAGTTGTTTTTTGGTGGCATTAGCCGCCAAACAAGAGAAAGTTTTCTAGTCGCCGTTAAGGACAGATTAGACGCCATTCTCATCCCCATAATTCCGGATCCGATCGCTGCTGGGTCTGTCATCATCTCCGATCAGTGGAAGGCATATGAAACATTGTCCCAGGATCTTAGATTCCGCCATATGACAGTGAATCACTCTCTCAATTTTGCCGACCCGACCACCACATACGCAGTCCATTGAGAGCGTATGGGGAAAAGCAAAGGCGTGGAACAAATGGTAGTGGGGTACCCGTCGAAGTTCATTGTACTCCTTTATGTGGCGGCAGACATGTACGGCAAGAAATGTGGATGTTTTTGAAGACATCCTTAGTGAAATAGCTGAATTTTGGCCCCCAGGGACTCACATGTGAATTCCTTTATTACCAATTTATACTCTTAATGTAACACGAATTACCTAAAATAAAATGTTTCTGTATTTATGATTACCTTTAAGGAGGATTTCCGTAAGTGACAGGAGCGAGATCTTACCGGTCGAGAGGGGCGGAAAAGGTCCGAAAATAATTTTAATTAGTGAATAATTTGTAGGTCAAATATTATATCGGTACATGTTTAAAATAGGAGGTAAATAAAAATCTTGTGTTTCTTAGTGACCATTTGTTTCATAATTTGTTGAAGTCGTGAGGAGCGGTCAAGAATGAGGTAGTTTGGAAAAATACATTTTTTATTTTTTTGCCGTCGTTTCGACCTTTTATTCGGGTCATCTTCAGGGCCTGGGTAAATTACAAAATATATGTTGATTGAAAAAAATACACGCTGTACATCTGGGAAAATTTTTGTGACCATTTCCCAGATTTACTGCGTCTTCCACCCTGTCGCAGTCATATAAAAACAGCAGAATACAAATTCACATTTCACAACACTTTCACACAAAACCAATTATGCAATACTTCAAAATTTATATTTACATCTTAAATTGTATTTTTTCCAATCAACATATGTTTTGTAATTTACCCAGGCCCTGAATAAGACCCGGCAAAAAAATGAAAAAGGTGTTTTTCTAAACTACCTCATTCTTGAACACTCCTCATCACTTCAACAAATTATCAAAATCTACTATATTATTTATGCACTTATCTCCATGTAAGCATACATTTTGTTCCAAATTTCTTAAACCAATCTACTTCCCTCCACTTGTTGAAACTGTTTTACACTGTTGTTTATAAATTTAAATTGAATTTGTGTTTTGTTGCATTTAGATGGTCATTAATAGTACAATACAAGTAAATATTTTAATAAATACTGTAAGTAAATAATTTTAAATTAGTAATTTGTATGTCAAATATTATTTAGGTACATGTTTATAATTGGGGTGAATCAAAATCTATTATATTATTTACGCATTTGTCTCCAAGTTTAATTTACATTTTATTATTTCAAATGTCTTATTTCCAAATTATTTCAAACCAATCTAGTTCCCTCCCCTTGTTGAAACTTTTTTACACTGTTGTACATAAATTTAAATTGAATTGTGTTTTGTTTCGTTTAGATGGTCCTTAAATTGATAAAACATTTAGGCAAGAGTTCTGTATCTGTCTTTTTAATTTCTCTTCTCTTTGTCTTATATATTTAATACCGCAATTGTTACAATTAAGTTTGTAAACCTCGCATTTTTAAAAATTGTCTCTCTCGTCTTCAGGTTTGGCGAGGATGGTTCTAAGTGAATCCGCACCTCTAAAAGTTACTCTAAATCCTTCTCGTTATGAATTTTAGCTACTTTTCCTGATAGTTCACAATTACAGCTACAAATTAATCACTAATATAAAATTTTTTTCTTACAATATTTATTAAGATGAAATTAGGATATGTGTTTTAATTCACATTTTTCACAAATTGAACGGCATTAAAACCAATTTCTCATTTGAACGTCGTGTTTGTGTTTGTAATTCTTTCAAACTGATGATGGGCCCGTAATGTCTGAAATCAGGATCGCTGTAAACAGTAAATCTGTGAGTAGAACCATCATTAACGAAACGTGATGTTTGTTGCTTTGTAAGGTTGTTTTCCTTCTAATGTAATAGTTAATCTCAATAATTCTCGTATTCGGCCAAACCTTGATGAAACTGTCGAATTGGAGATACCATTTATCACACAAATTGTTTGGCTAAAAATGATTGGTTTTGGCTTTCCTCAGTGGTGTACGGAAAAGAAGTAAACAATAGAGACAGTTCACAAGCAGCGGCTTAGATTTCATTGACAATTTTGTTTACAGTTTACAAATGGGGAATAATTGATTTGCGTTGTCATAACTGGATGATTTGTATCGGGTTGTCCGGAAAATAATGCAGGATTTTAAGTTTTCATTAAAAAAAATCTATATAAAATATTCTGTTTACGTTTACAGGATTACTCATTNAATTATTTTGATTAAAGAACATTGCTTTAAAGTAACTAGTTTCTTTTTTTTTGTTTAATACCAAAATCCTGCATTATTTTCCGGACAACCCAATAGAAGGCGTGAGGCAGGCTCATTCGCATTGGACAGATTGAAACGATTTATTTATGCAAATATAAGCTATTCAGTGTGCTTTAATGTACCGGCTGACGCTTTTAAAGCGATTGATTCTTTAATGACTCCCCAATTAAAACTTCTTCCCCTACTTGCGCTTTCTTCCTGCGATGCGAAGAAAACCCGACTAAAAATGATGTACAAAAAGTTTATTTTTCTTGAAAATGTTTTGAAATACTGTTTTGAAAATAATATCTCGGAGTTGGTGTCAACATTTTTATCCCTTGTGTATCATATCCGGTTACACGAACGTTATAAAGATGTATCCTGTAATCAATGAAACGGCTGGACGAATTAACTGTCAAAATATCCCTTTGATCATCTCTGGGCCTACTTATTCTCCCTTAGCCTTAATTCTTTTGAATGTGTATCGATCGTTATTATCTTTGTAGACTCTGCTATGTTCTGAATATTGCTTCAGATTATTTTTAAGTTTAAAACATTTTGTTTCTAGCTGTCTTTTATTGCTGCGGATCATGCAAAGTATCCATATTGTGAATTGAGCGACAAACTACGAATAGACAAAGCGTTCAATCCCAGCGATTAATCGAACTCGATTACTTGAGGAAATTCGAGTTGGCACGCAACGCGTACAGTATTAAAAGTAATAGAATACATTAAATCTAAACGAACCCAATAAGTGAAACCTGATAGTGTGCAAAGAATAAATTGAATAAAACTTCCTTTCATTACTTCTAAACAAAGTAGGCCTAAAGTTAGCCGTCGTGAGCCAAAATCTTACATTCTGGACAGTGAGGAAAAGCGAGAATTAGCGATTTTTCTTTTTGTAAAAATGGGTTACCGACAATAGAGTCATATCAGCCTACCCGCCTTTTTTGGACCTGAGGGTACTCGATATTCCTCCATCGGCCTTCTCACTCATTCAGATAAATGCACAATTATATTCACAAACTGTCACACAATAATAAAATATTATAAACAATTTTTACAGACTATGGATGAGGAATCACCCCTGTTTCCCACAAAAATCGGGACGTGGACCGAAAAACCCACTCTGTCTTTATATCGGGTGTCATGCCTACTCGCTCCCTGTAAGGGGCCGAGGCATGGCGCTTCGCAACCAAGTGAGACACACTGAGCAATTCACAATTCTATTCTTTGAAGTATAGTTAATACAAAAATTTAATTAATGAGAATAATAAAATTTAAAAAATCGTATCATTCCTGGTTAATAACGACGAAAATGCTTTGATCTGAGAAAGGTTTAATAAAAACAATTATTACTTAATTTTAAAAAAAATGTATTTATACTCTATATTGTACTAAAACCTCGAACCTTATACCTAATAAACTACAAAAGGTTGATGTACATCATAATTCGACACTAAAAATTATGAGGACTTATAGTAACGAACTTTCGGAACCGATCAGCATTTAAACATCCAAAGCATTTAAGAACCCAATCAAAAGTCTCAAGAAAAATTGTTAACCTCCTTTGTTATGTATTAGGCCTCATCTTGGTATTGGGACCAATTCTTTCGTTCCAGCGAAAACTAATTATAAAAAATTATCCCACATTGTCATATCTTTCCCGTCGTCTGAAAGGCCGATGATGACTAACAAAAAATGAATGAAAAAATATGTTGTTATTTTCTTAATTAAGTAGTAATTATTTATTTGTTCTTTTCGAGGCTCACCACACTGGGTTGTAATCCTCAATGCTTACCAAGTTTGTTTTTCGCTTTTCTTAGTATCGACGTTTTACTATTGCAATATTTTCGAGGTTCAGTGTACTTTTTTGTTGGAACTGCATCATCACAAGTTGAACATCGAGAAAGCCTTTAGTTCTAACTGATTTTAACATTATTTTATTTGGGAAGCTTTTTACTACATCGAGCGTTTTTTTTTACATCTAATTGAATGAAATAATTACACCCAATGAAAATAAATAATATATGTTTCCTTTATGAGTGATTCTAAGTAATCGTTAATGAATTGTTCACAATTAATTCCCGCAAAAATTAATCGTGTTTCCCTTTTAAGTTAATTATCACCGCAATACTTTGCCTTTAAAAGGGATGGGCGAACTGTTTATACAGAAAATCCAATGAATGTCGGCACTTTATCGTCGGTCAAATAATGAGGTTAACCGCGTCCGTTGTTTCTTCTTGTTTTATCTGGAGGCGTTTTAGAGGGAAAATTGGAAAAACACTTTTTTTTGCTCAATTGGTCCGACTTTTTCGCTGCATCGTCGCTCCTAATCGTTCACAACCGAGTATTGAAATCCATTTCAATTAGAGAATAAAGCACATATTTACAGTTAATTGTGGTAGATAAACAAATTGAATATATTCGAAGCTGTTTTTTAATAGAATACAAGTAAGTACTAAACATTTAGTGATATCGAATAAAACATACTAACACATATCTATTCTAAACGTTTGAGAATCGTAGGTTATCTGCCGACAAAGATATCTCCAGTTGCACTTAAAAGTTATCTGTGTCTCGTCACAGGTTGAGGGGTAACATCTGGACCTGCCAGTTGGCATCTTATCTTGTACACCCAGCCATGATTTAATTAACAGGCTCACCAAGGGGTTTGAAATGTGTAAGGTAGGTAAAGGGCCATGGAGTTTTGCCCGGCACACCTGCTGAAACATTGACAAATCGTTTCAGGGGGGAAAAAACGGAAATCCGTTTTACCATCGGCCGATTGATTTATTATCACGTTCAATAATTGAGGAGATAAGGAATACATTCTGACTATCGGTATTCCAAAGAATAAAGATTGGCTTTTCTGTGTTAATGAAAAATGTATTTTTTTAATATATTGGTTTAAGTAAGGCACTTTTTGTCTCACTGTTTATATCCGGTAATTTCATTTCTCCTTCTGTCTTGTTTTCGCTGCAACGCTCTCCCTCGCCGTCTACCTTGCTGTCCCTCACTCTCTCTCTCTCACTCACTCTCTATTACTCTCTCTCTCTCTCACACACACACACACACACCACTCGTTCTTTCATTTTCATTTTCACTCACAATCTCCCTTCCTCACCCACTCATTCATTTTCGCCTTATCTCTTCCTCTAACCACTGTCTCCCATTCTCCCTTCCTTTCCTTTTTTTCTCACTCACTTATTAATTCATGCTCTCTCTCTCTCTCTCTCTCTCTCTCTCTCTCTCTCTCTCTCTCTCACTCTCACTCTCACTCCCTCACTCTCACTCTCTCACTCACTCACTCTCTCACTCAAGCTTTACCAGCCCCCCTCCTCTTCATCTCTCAATCTCACTCCCTTCCTAATTCACACAATCATTCATTTTACATTTGACTATATCGCCCTCATTTATTTTCGCTTTATCATTTCTCTAATCTACCTTATTGGAAAGTATAAACGAAGCGACTTTTAATTTGTCGCCGATTGTTTCATAATTACATCTTATCGTTGGCGTTTGTAATTTTTCGTTAGGGAATTGGAACGATTCATATGTATCGCCCAAAGGTGAATTTTTACTGAATTTTTTATGTAGCGACAAAAATTCAAATACCTCATTAGTCATATATGTAAGGAACACAATGTTAAATATAATGGGAAAAGTCGTTATTATAAAGCTACATCGAACTATATGACGTCAAGTTGGTCTTTTGCAAAACAAATGAAATCGATAACAAGAAGGGCACTAGTTTTCCAATTGTTGTCCGTTCTGTCCGTCCTCCCTGAGGGTGTGGTTTGCATACAAGTTTATTTTCATTTCCAAGGGCGGGATTCAATATGCTCGCAATAAACCCAGCTCGCTGACCGAATGAAGACAACGCCCATGGTTAACGGGATTTGCTTTTGCATTTCGTCTGCGGTAATAAAAACCAGAACAACACAAAAAACCTCTGTGGTACGTTGAAAATAAATAATAAGAAAGTCATTACTTCATTTACCTTTAAATTTGCCGAAAAAAATTAATGTTACGTAAATTTATTATACTGTAAGTTTATTTCAACTAAAGTCATCAAATATCTCTATTTTTTACTTCTATCGCATCGGAAATTTTATATACATATAAGGGGGGTAGAAATAAATCAATTAGAACTCGCTTTGTAAAATAAAAATGACACTTGTTTGACCGGTTGAATAAAAAATGCTGTATGGGATCGAAGTTTAAACAATAATCATCACAGAATGCATCAGGCAGAGTGTGTTACTGAAAGATAAAATATTAATTAATATTAATATTATTTTACAATATATATACAGGGTGGCCCCAATCGATTCAGCCACACTTCCAGATCTTATAGGAAATTGAACGCTGAGTAAAAACCTGTGTCCGCAAACCTTTCAGTTCCGAGCTAAAGGCAAAAAACCATGAAAAACCACGTTTTTTTGACCTTATTCGTGAAATTGTTAGTAAACCGTTAGCCTGAACGTAAAGCAGCTCGAAACAACATCTGTAGAGGATTAATTTCTGCGTCGAATGAGATTAAAACCAGCCTGATCGGCCAAAATTTCATTTTTGGCGATTTTTCGAACTTAGGACGTGAAGGGGTACACAAAATTCACCATTTCTGACATTTTATCAAAATTCACAACTTGAAACACCCTACCAAAAATTCTCCGTTACAAAACTCCAAACTCCGCTCACTATCGCACTGGTAATGCAGAAAATTGTCGAGTTTCGTCAGAAGGAACTGGGATACCCTGTATATAGCAAACCTTGCATTGGAAATCGTTCAACCTGAGGGTTTGTAACAACGAAGGGACGAAAATACATTTAATGACAGGTGTATCGGTTTAGTTCTGGATTTTATAGCGGCTCAGCCTTATTTTTACGTGTTATATCATGTTTTTTATACTTAACATTTTATGGCGCAAATAATATGCATCCGAAAGAAAAGGGTGTATATTTTTGAAAATAACGTTTCACATGGGAGACAACTGACGAATAATTAATAGGTAATTAATTTTTGTATTTCTCATGATGTCTCGCCAAGCCCATTGTTACAGTTAATTTAACATCTTTCTAATATTGAATGAGAAAAGAATAGGGGAAAGATCGATTGGGGCTGCTGAGGATATACCATTAAGCTCGAAACGACAGAAAAAATAACAGAGTTTTATGACACGACATATTTCGGGTCTGAGCCTGCGTTTTTTCGTCCTGTCTGTCTCAGTGTCTGTTTAAGTGAATGCTAAAAATTCTTCGTAATTATTGAATTTTTTATTATCTGATCCTGAATCAGAACGCTGTTTCAGAGTACATGCATCAACGAAGGTGCAAACTAGTGTACCAAAAGTGAAGCATTCTTGCTAACACTTATTTGTACTGCTGACTTACTTATGCACATAATACCAACATCACCTACGCGGACGAGACCACAATTTTGTCCTCTAAACGGAATCATATCCAAGCTACGTCAGACATCCAAGAACACCTTGAGCTTATCGAGGATTAGTGCAAACGATAGAAGATTGAATCAAGAAAAATGTACTCAGAGTATATTCACATTGAAAAAACAGCTTTGCTCTCCAATGTAAATCAACAATAAAGGGATACGGATTAAGTTCATGATTCAGGTCAACTACTTAGACCTAGACAGAACTACTTCAGAGATGACAGAAGACTTGGACAACTAGACAAGACTTATATGACCGAAATCCGTCTTGACCGTTCACACTATATTAATTTTTCAACTGCGAACATTTTCGGCACTGTTACACTACGTCATACATCCAGCGGATTCAATCATCCAATCAAAAGTCCTCAGACAATCCGTCAAAGCTACTTATTACGTCACTAACCTCCCTATCCATAACGACTTCATTATCCTTTTGCCATCGAACTGTTCCGTTCCCGATTCCTATAGTGTCAAGCCAATTTCTCGATCCATCGTACCCCTACTGCTCGAGCCCTCGGTACATATTCTCATCCCAAGAACTCGCCATGTCGCCTTAATCGATGATGGGCTCGAGATCTTGTCCCTTAATCCATCACACTGAATGCCAGATTGGTTGGATTCTCATGATATGTATCCTCCAGGTGTAGCGCTGGCATTAGTTTTAGTTTTAATAGTTAATTTTAATTAAAAGTAATTAATTACCACACATTTAATCAAAAAATAGAATTTTGTAATATTTACCTCAGACAAGTACAGATTATTCATAATAGAAATATTTGGGTCATAACAAAATTAAAACTTGATAACCAATAAAATGTTGGTTATTTACTAAAGTTGAAAACTAATCTGGTATGAAACTGCATTGCAATCGAAAAATATTTTTATTTATAACTTAACAAAAACATAATCATACTACCGCTAATAAATCAAATAAAGCAGAAAATCTTTAGGAAAGTAAATAAAGACATTTGACTTAGATTGTTCCACTTCAGTCCTCGGTATTTGTCCAAATTGCCAGTAAAATCCTTGAGCTTTTAAGCATTCTTAGCACCAGCGGCAGTTTGAAACAAATTTGACGATATGTGGATGATTTTTGTTTCGCTTTTTAATTGAAAGCGTGTTTTAAAGTAATGGTCAAACTGCATAAATTTTGTACTTTTTGTCCTTTTTCGCAGTTCGTTAAATTCCAAATTTTTAAATTTATTAACAATAATCGCAAATTTTAACATATCGCTAATAGAACACCACGACTCGTCGTCTTTATTAAAACACAACAAAATTAAAAAAGAAAAGATTCGTCTTTGTTGGATGTTAGTGGAATTTAATCCCGGTATAAGAACCGCTTGAAAGATGACTAACGCTTTTTCCCCCTTTCTTCATAACTCATTGGCATTCAAAGCAAGCGGGCCATTAGCTTTGACGAACCATAACGTGATAGTCGTTGTGTGAATTGAATAAAACACCTGACAACTTACTACCGCTGTTAGCTACATTTCAATTTATCCATTATCTTCAACATTTACTATCATTTCTAACCTTTGTAAAAAAACATGAAATTGGATCTTTGGATCAATCCAGACAGATCAAAATGTTATATTTTTCTTTTTACAATATTTAGTTCGTAAAATATACATATTCCAACATGCTTAAAACCGTCTGCCCAAGAACGCCGTAAGATAATTTTCTCGCAAGTTATAAACTATGATAAAAAAAATTAAAATAAATAATAAATTGAAGTGAGGGATAAATTGAGAGGAAAGAAACAGGTATTAAAAAAATAAATTAAAACTGTATAAAAACGTAAGGGAAACATGTTAAAAGAAAACTTTTAACTTGAAAATACTAATTGAAAAATAAAATAAATATAAACGTAAAATGTGACGAAATTAACGGACAAAGAAAGATAAAGTAAAAGATAACTTTTTTTTAGAATACAACATTGTACAATAATTTAGGACTTCAGTTGGAAATAGACGCCATTTTATAAAAATTCACACCTCAAGATCCTCTTTTCTCTTCTCTTATCTCTCTTTCCTTCGTTCTCCCTCCTCTCTCACTCTCTCCTCTCCCTCTCCCTCTCCCTCTCTCCCTCTACCTCACCCCTNCCCTCTCTCTCTCTCCCTCCCTCTCCCTCTCCCTCTCTCGCGATGAGTGTTTCTCTTCCTTACTTACACTCACCCTTTCTCTCTCACTCTCTCTGTATTTCTCTCTATTACTTCCTTCTCTGTCTGTTTTCTCTCTCTCTCTCTCTCTCCTCTCCTCTCTCTCTCTCTCTCTCTCTCTCTCTCTCTCTCTCTCTCTCTCTTTATCTCACTCTCTCTAAAAAAATATTTATTACTTCGAATAATCTTATTTTGTGGTCAGTATGTTCCATCTATTCGTTTTACATTGAACTACGTGTGTATTTACTCAAAGTTGCTTAAAACCTTTATTAAATTTAAATTACCTAAAACCTTTATAAATTGTTGAATATGATAATTGCGTAATGCTGGTTTTTTAAGTACCTAATGAGCCAACTGATAAGAAATCGTCCCAGAGCAGGGGATCTGATTTTCCGCGTTGAAACACTCTAAATTGCAGCGAACATAACTTATGTGACTATTACAAATACAAAGGAAGATGGTAGTGAGGTGACATAGTACCATTTATTTGTCTTATACATCAGAAAGGAGAGAAAGGAGACGTGCCAGTTCCGGTCGATCCGAAACAACACATTCATCATTTGTCACCAAGCCAAACAGGCCCCGACCCCGCTCTGTACACACACCCTCCGCCTCCCTTCTTGACCATTACATCACCCTTTCCGATCCCGGTGGCGTTTTCGCACCAAAACCTCATCATATCCGCGTAAACGCTTTGTAATTTTCAACCCGCCCCCCGACGATTTTGCTCTATAAAACTTGTAATTTGACGTCTAATGGTGAACCGAACACGCGATTTTGTTCAGATTTTTTCTTATTATTGGCCGTCGCCAAAGTGCTGCCATGGAGATTATTTTGTTATAATGAACATAATATCAGATAATAAACAATTACAATTTTTTATATCAGTAATTCAGCTGTTCATTTGGGCAGTTTATCTGTTATCGGTTATGTCGACAATACTACTGCTGTTCAACCGTGAGATAACCTAGTTTCTTTTGAAGTAGTACCTTGGACGAGGTACATATTAAACTAATAGAAATTCTTGATAAAACGGAGAAAGTAAAGAATGAAAATGAACACTTTTAAAAAAGTGGTAGTTTCTTCTACTTCGCTAGTAAGTAGTTCTACACTTCGCTAACTGAACACAGACCAGCTTATACTTGAAAACAAGGCAAATCCGTGAAAATTATCAGTTCGGTATTTCGAATTAAACCTAGATAAAAAAAAACCTGGTCTCAAAGAAAAAATTAGAGAAAGGATTCGCCAAAAAAATTCCCTATACCTTGATAATGTTCCCCATTATCGTCTACTACATTTATGTGATAATGTGCATCTTTAATTACTCATGAGAACTGTGGTCCGGGGCAACCGCAACACTTATAAATAAAATTCAGGTCACTTAGAATCGTCTGCTGGGGCTACATCACTAATGCGACCTGGTACATGAGTAATGAACCCCTTCATGTTGACCTCGATGTCCTTTTGGTATCAAATATCTGGAAAGCCTGGATTTCTCAACCTCAGTTCTAATACAAGATTGAAACTAGAAAGAAAACTAAATAGAGAATTTTTTTATAGTGAAACTTTTTATAGTGATTCATTTTTTAAAATTTATAATGACTATGTCACAAAAGATTTCTAAACGTCGCTTAAATAAAAATAGTTTTACATTGCCTATCACGTTCTAAAATTTAGGGTAACAAAACAAAATTTAAATTAGGCAGAAGAAAAATTAGTAGAACAATCAGTAGAGGCGACGGCCTGTTCGAAAAAATTCTTATTTATTTATATTTTTACAATATTTTATTCATTATTTATTAATTATTATTAAACAATAACCCGTAAAAGTAAATACTGGTTGAATATAAACTATTTTTTAATATATCTTGGCCCTTGGCGAGCTAGATATGAATGCGGTTAGGTGGGCAATAAAGTTAGATGGGATCTCTTATATTTGAATAAATGCACGTTCAACAATAAATAAAATTATGCCCTTTATGCAATTCGATTGAAAGGAAGGGTTGCATGTATCAATTTGTCGTCATCTGTCCAGTATTAAAAGAATTTCGTACTTACGTAGATGCGGATAAATTCTGAAATATGACGAAGATTTTTGTTTTGTTTTATTGTTTGTATCAAAGTTTCGATAAAGACTCCACGCGGTAAACCTAGACTAATAGGAAATATTCCTAGTCGTTTCTTTTTAGACCCATCTGCTTCTTTCTAAATGTAACAATTATTTAAGAATCTGTTGATGGTTAATTGGATTATAATTTGTTAACCTGGTTTTGTTTTCTGTTTCAGGTATGGACGTGTTATTGTTTATTTATTTTTCCCTTGGAAACAATTTGAGTGTTCATCTAAGGTACAGTAATTTTAATAGATGTATTCTATAAATTAGACGTTACAATAAGATATATATATTTTAAACTAATTTATGTACAAACGGACAATTGCCCTATTATAGAAATGCAACACTATTTACAGCAATAATTACGTGGAAAAAGGATCTTCGGTGAAGTCACAACAGTACGACAATTCCTATAATAAGATTATTTTATATTAATGTGGAGCTGATGAGTTTTTTATCTGAATATAAATTCAGTTTTTCTCAAGACATATTTTAACACTTATCGAGTTAAAGTAAGATAATATAATTGTTTTTAAATTTTTTTCTCAATTGTACAATATGTTCTAACGGCTATATTTTCCTATAATAATTAGGCCCTGATGTTGACGATATAATCGTCAAAAGCTCGGCTAAATTTGACAGAATTGTCGTTCTGTTGTGACCTCACCGAAAATCCTTTTTCCACCTAGTTCAACAGCAGGTCGATCCATCATCTCATCTTGAATTTACAGCAATATTCAAGGAAATGAAAAATATACCTTCATAGAAAAACTATAATTTATAGTATTATATATCATAAAATATATAATCAAAACTATGTATAAACTTTCTATTAATTAATCTTTTTATGTAAGGTTTTGGTTGAAATGAAAAGTGTCGCGAGCGGGATGAGACTAACTTATTCATTTCAACCAAAACCCTACATAAAAAGTGTAATTTTGAAAGAAGTAATTTGGTCAATAGACCACTAAATATAATGAATATGTATAAATCCTGAAGATATACTTTACGTTAATACAAAAATATAAAAAGTGCTTAATTTTTAACGTAGTAGCCAATTTAATAAAAATATATGACACGTGAAAAGGATTGTAGAAATTGTAGGAAGAGGATTTTATTTATACTGGACTGACTTTAATTTGCTTAGTAGTTGTGTTGAATAGACCTATGTACAATTTTCTTGATTGAAAGTTTCTAGTTATGTATACCAGAATATAAGAATTCAATGTGGTTTAGTTTGGAAACAATTTTCAGTTTTAACCGATCCGACACATTTTGTGATAGCCAGAATTTCGTGCAATAGAAATAATAAAATATCTATACCATTTCTTCGTACGCTTGTCCCGTATATGTTGAGCTAAACATCAAAATACGTAATAACTTCACTATTTTTCGTGGTCCGCTTGACCAATTAATATCATACAATTAATTAAGGTTTTAAGTTGAGATAAAAGGTGCGTAATGAGATAGGAAGTTAGTGCCCAAGGGGATCGAAGTCACGATAGCTCAAGTGGTAGAGTAGCGGCGTATCAAGCCGAAGGTGGTGGGTTCGAATCCCGCTCGTCACACTGACTTTTTTATCTCAACTTAAAACCTTAATTAATTGTATGATACGTAATAACATGGGTAAAACGAGGTGAAAGTCGGAACTTAGGAAAACGTTTGTATTTAAATTTTCTGCACGGTTTTAATTGACAATTAATAGTTGATTTTTGCAAACAGCCACCAAATATTAGAACAGAACAACAACATACATATTATATTAAATAAGGAAATAATTAAATATTCATAATAAACAAATGCAATTTTTGTAAACTTTTACTAGAGTGTTATTTATTATCTTGTTTATACATACTTATGGTATTACAGAAATGAACAATGTTAGACACTCACACAATTAAAGCCATTGAATTTATCTCTTAATTTCCGTTCTATAGTATCTGTCGGTACATTCTTAATAAAGACTAATTTAAATATCTGTGATTATTCAGAAATCGTGAGATGCATTCTGGTGTGATGTAGGTTTCAGAAAAACATTTTCTTTATCGTGCCAATGTTTCGATCTTTATTGAGATCATCTTCAGGGCCTGGGATTTACAAATATTGTTTAAATTTAACAAATAAATGTAGGATTTGGAAAAAAATGAATTTATACAATGCAAAATATATTTTTTATATTCATTCAAAGTATTTCTACTCCCTCAAAGTGTTTGTTTTCTGTGTAATTGTGCCATTCTTGCGTGTCGTATTGAGAGTGCCAGTGAGATTTTGCTGTTTTATGTTTATATACGTTGTATTTTGAAGGGGTGGGGAAGGAAGCCGGTATAGAATTATCTGTACACAATTTTTTTATATAAGTACAATATTTGTAGAAACCAAATGTTTATCTTTAAGGATGAAGATAACAAGTACTTTTTGGGAGAACTGAATATCCCTCTCAGTTTTGCTCTATTTCCGAAAAATATAGCTTGAAGATATATAAGGGTTTATATAAGAGTCGGCTCTTCCATGTTCTGACAGATATGATACATTTGAAAAGAAGGCTGGAGACTTAAAGGTAAAAGCGGCAAGTCAGCCGTTGCCATTAATCTTTGGAAATTGGAGGTGTTTCAAACTGAGGAAGTGAATAAAAGAAGAACAAACAGTTGTGAAATGCCGACCTTCATTAGGGACAGGCTCTGGTAGATGCGTTAGCCCACATGCTGTTATTTATGGAGGAAAATTGCCGGCGAGCATAAATCCCGTTTGTTCCTAACATCGTAGAATCGCATCCGTCGATCGGGGCCGAGTTGAAAAGAGACGATTTTCCGTATTCCTTCAACACAGGCGGTCGACAACGCCTGAATGACAAACAGCTCCCGTATCTCCAGAGCAGAAGCTATTTTTAACAATACACGAGGCGAGAGTAAACGCCTCAGGGATACATATTGGGAAAAAGAGAGAAGGGGCGGTTGTCAAACCTTCTGGGAAATATATTTTTTCCCTACAGTTAACAAGGGTTGCGGGAGTTTTGATGCACATCTTGTTCCATAAACATCTGTATCCCTTGGACTTAAATTCTCAAGCCGCGTTTCTTTATGGATAACACAACGATTTAATTGTACTAAACGTAAATACCATATAATGTTCCCCTTTTAGGTAAATATTCTAAGTTTCTAAATTTATTTCGTTCTTAATACTTCCTTAAGTTAATTTGATATACGTTAATACAGATTTAGAAATCAGTTTATAGTCAATAAACAGCGAAACATGGATTCTTCTGACGATATTCGTATGACCGGATGTCAAATTCTTAAGCAGCTAAGACAAAGTCTAGGATTTTTTCCTTATCTCAATGGCGACTCTGTGCAGAAGTGTTTTCTTGTTATTACAGTATTAATCAAAGCTTGGTATTTTTCTTTCCAAACTTCATAAATTCTTATTGAGATATTGAGTTTAAAGTTTAGAACACCCCTGCTATCTGTAACAAGTTTAAAGTTCCATGAAAAATAAAGCATGAAATAATTTCGTATCCTACGGGCGGCTGGGCATCCAATTTGAATAATTTGTAATGTAAAAAAAAGCAATAGATTTGTATTACCATTCAATTGCTATTCCACGTAAATTTTGACCTAGTGAATACATACGTATAAGTTAAAAAATTTAAAGTTCCATGAAAAATAAAGCATGAACTAATTTTGTTTTCTACAGCGGCTGGGCATCGAAATTGAATAACTTATGTTTCTGGGAAAAAAGAGAAAAGAAAAAAAAAAGATTTGTATAATCTTTCATTTGCTACTTCACTTAAATTTTGACCTAGTATAAAACATACGTATAATGTACATTTTACAAATGAGTAAAGTTAAGTTAGAAAGAGAATGAGAGGGTGCGGGAATGAAGGGGTGAGTAGAGAGGGTAGGTGTGAGAGATAGAGTAAGAGGGAGAGATGGAGAGAGAGAGAGAGAGGGAGTGAGAGGGAGGGAGTGAGTGAGAGTGAGTGATTGATTGAGAGAGAGAGAGATATCACAGATAAATAAATATAACACCCAGATCAATGGTGCTTCATGGAGTTTCATGTCATTTTACCTGCCAAATAATCGTTCCATCTCTGGTTTATTTTAAGCCACTTTTATTACAGGTTATGCAGGGTTCTCCGAGACATGTTTATGGGGCGGCAAGTTCCATAAGTGACGAAGTATAATCTGAGAACTACGTAAAAAAATCAATTTTATTGATTAAAAATTATAGCCAAAGGTTGAAAAGGGAGTTCGTCATTGTGTGATTTTCGAGTGATAATCGATTAAAATTTAATGAAGTATATGTTTATTTCAAAAGAACCTGCTCCAGTCCACGGGAATAACTAGTAAAACTTTGGAGTTGGGTAGTTTTTGGGCATTTTGACTCATGTACTCTCGCTACCAAAATGTATGGAAAAGGTCAAACTACAACACGTACAGAAATGAAACAATAAATCCTTGCCAAGGTGTTATAAGGGTATAATGTACCCGCGACGATACATCTCAAAGTCTTTTTGACTATCTAAGTGCACAGAGTTCAGTTGCTTGTACCTCAAGTGGGAAAACAGAATGGATGTGTCCCAGGGGTTTTGTTGGGATAGGTGTGCCCTTTTACTTTTGCTCCAACTCAGTCGTGCATTGTCCCTATGATGTGACAAGTTAAGTTTTTAGTTATTTTCAGTTGACTTTGAAAGTTTATAAATATGTACAAATATTAGGGCTGATTTAGGACAGTTGTGGTGTAAGTTCGTAATTAGGCCCTTGTAATGACATTTCTAAACAATTAAACATATTCTAAGTTAGATAACATCACACCAAAGATAATAATCTTAAGATAGAAACTAAGTTTATCAATATTAAAATTAATTTTGTTACCTTTAATTTTTTCTCTTTTGTTACTTTGATGTATGTTCTAATTATGTTCGAAGTCAACCGTCAGAGATGAAATCTCGAAATTAAATAAGAAAATAAAAATTGAATTAATGTACTTTATACAATTACCTCCGGGTCGCTTGAGTTGGATTATGTTCATTAGACATTAGGTGAAAATTAACCAAAGCAGGGAAACAATTATTTCGAGTGAACACGTAGACAGATTGCTCCAATTAACGCAAGTTAGTAAAAAATTAAAATAAATTAAATCGTTAAAGCATTTAGATAAGCCAGTAAAAATGTGTAAAAATATAAAATTTTATATTTAAGAACGTTTCATGTTTAATAAAAATGGTGTCAGCAATGTTTAAAAAACAATAAAAGTTTGATGTTTTTACAAGTTTGTGTAGCTCTGTCTGAAATTGAAAATGAAGGTTTTAAACACATTTAACCATATTTTCATAATTTTAGATTTTTTACAAAATACATTTATCTATTAAAACTTGAAATTAAAATATATTTTTTTAATATCGGGTCCTACTGCTCATTGATATGAAAGTTGGGAAACATGCCTAATATTTTTGGACACAGTATTACCGAAAAGGTGTGAATTCGGTCGGTAGTTCGGTAGTAGCCTCCCTTATCAGTATTTTATTACAGATTTTAGTTGTAAAACTGGACAGAGGAGAAAAAAATTGCTCCCGACTGATGATCTTTAAAAGGTGCTTAAAACAAATCTGGATCGCTATAACTTCAAAAATAAATTTTTCTGGTCCACTTTACTGTCTTTTGTAACGTTTTTTGTATCTTTCCTTATTTATTAAGATCCTGTATATTATTTAACAATCATAAGTCAAACAAAAAAACAAATCTAATAGTACAATGATAATAACTTTGTAACTTACTTTGTGCCGGCGCAAGAAAAGGCAGAATTTTTTCCGGTCAAACGACACCACCTATTAATTATACAATGGTTAATTTAGTAATAAATACGCTTTAGTCCACTAGTTAGTGTCATAGTTTATCTCGTTAAGTTCATTTAGTAAGTTTTTACAGAACTGACTCAAATGGCTTTGTCCTTTTTGTCGTTTTACGACGTGCTGACTTTGCAGCAGGCGGCTGGCTTCAGTTTCGTGTTTTTTTGAAGAAGTGGGAAATAGTTATTATAGGTTACCGTATGATCTCAGTGTCGATGTGCGAGATGTTCAGCTCTCTGTGTATGTCGTGATTGCAAACGTACCAAGTTACCTCTGTTATATTTCGCATAACTTTGTTTTTTTTGGAACTTATTTTGGCAGACCCCCAAAGTTGTGTGTATACATCCACATAGATTTTAATATGTGATAGCCGGAAATTTCATCCCAGCCAATAATGTTGATGGTATTTAAAATAAAGTTTTCTTTTTTATGTGAGCTTTCCAGTTAATTTTTTATTTATAGTCATCCTTAAATATTTAACTGAATTTTGGGATGCAACTACTTCTTCACTATTGAAAACAGTTGGTTTATCTACTAATTTTTTATGTATAAAATGTTTACTACTAACGGTAGTTTATTTTGACCTTCCAAGTTACAGATCATTCATGCATGCTGTCGTCAGCCATGTGCAGTCGGTTCTGGGATGCATGGACTAAAAGGACCGTTGTGACATTGGCAAATGTGGCGACGGTTGTTTTCCATTATTGGTAGGTCACAGCAAGTACAGCACGAGGCGTAGGATGCATACCTTGTGCTGCGCCAGATTTCAAACATATCAGAATATTCGTCATGTTTTTTAACTTGGAGCAGTAGAACAGTAGGATGTCAAAAGTTCAACATATTGTTTTGGGAATATTACTTTTAGCTTATGTATAAATCTTGGTGCCAAACCTGGTCAAATGCTTGCGATACGTGTAGGAAAGCTAACATTCATTTTTTCTTATTTCTCTGTAACATTATGTATGTGATCTTTGGTTCAGTGCTTGACTTTAATCCGAAGTGGTGACTCGGTGTAATATTCGCTTTTTCAATGAAGGGCTTCAGTCATTTTAACAACAACAAAAAATAGAATAAAGGTTATAATGATGGGACATAGTATTCTAAACTTGGCAAGTTGTTTTCTTTTTCCCTTTATTAAACAATTTCTAACAACTTTGTAATTGGTAATACTCGGCCAATTAACAGAAGTGTCAATGTTTCTGAAAGACGAAGCGAAAAAAATTGACCTATTAAAGAAGGAGTCAATTAAGGAGAGTACCGGAGAAAACGTTAAGGAGTAATCAAAAAGAAGGCCCAATAAATTTCGATTGCTTGAAGGATTTGTTCGAAGTGATGGTAACGTAGTAATTATACTTCAATTTAGTTTTTAATAAATTATTTTTGTCTTTGTTTAATCCTCTTTTGAATAAAATTGTCAAGGGAGTCGAATTTTTTGCATTGCAGATGGGAGCATTTTCGATACAATTAGAGATCAAAATTAAATTTACAGGGTGGCATGGAAAAACGAATTGGGTGAAAGTGTGGTAAAAGGAACACAAAAATGGGTATTCTATCTTAATCTGATTTCTTTATTTTTTTCCGGTAAAAAGGACTTGCCACACAGAACAAATTTCTCCGTTACCTACATATTTTCACCAAAATTTAGGTCAGTATTAAATTTTTTTTCAATTAATTAATCTTTATGTAAGGTAATGGTTGAGATAAAAAAGTTAGTGTCACGAGCGGGATTCGAACCCACGACCTTCGGCTAAATACGCTGCTGCTCTACCCTCAAGCTCAAGTGATTTTATCTCAACCAATACCTTATATAAAGATTAATTAATTGAAAAAAGTTATTTGGTCAGTCGGACCACGAATTCTAAGGGATTAAAATAAATGTTAAATTGTCTAAAGAAACATCTACTAAATCCTTTCAGACCATCTGATAGCCGTTTCCCAGGCGCACAAACATTAGAGGATCTTAACAGAAATTCCAAATTTTACTACGTTGTGACATCCTAGAGGCCTAGAGATTAGCGATTTTCACAAAAATTGCTTCATTTCATTCATTAATAAGCTTTCGAATTGTATGCTTGGTAGGATCGGTACGTTATTTTTCGCGTAGTATGGCTTATCCAAACCTCCAAAAAAATGCTACATGTGTAGGCTCAACTAGGCTCAGGCTAAACTCATGTTACCAAAGTCTTCTTACACTTTTTGCACCAATATTTGCCAATTTAAATATGTTAGGGCCCATTTACACTATCTGGGGGGCGATGCGACTAAGCGCGGGTGGAAGCTGAAATCGCAAAGCTCTGAGTGCCAGCACTGGATGGTTTCTCATGACATTGTATCATGGCATAAGTGTGCTATGACCGTGCGGAAAACGTTTTGGGTTCACATTTGTAATCTGTCCTAATATGTATAGGGTACAAATGGAATTATTAAAAAAAAATCTTTAGTATTCAGTTTTCATTTAAGAAATTTTTTTCTTATCAATACGAATTACATCTTTCTTTTCGCTTAAAACATCCATTTTTCCGTGGTTCACTTTCTGTTAGATTTGCTCTACCATATTCCTCGAAGATAGAATTTGAAAATTATATTAAAATTAACTTCAATTTTGATGAAAAATACATTTTTAACGGAGATTTTTTTTCGTGTGTAACAAGTCCGGATTTTTCCCTAAAAAATTAAAGAAATGGTACCTTCTCCATTGATGGAGTTAGAAAACAGCGCTTGCGGGCCTTTTTACTCTAATTACAATAATTTTATCACCCATTCAAATTTCATAACGAGCCATCCTGCGTATTTTTAAATCATGGATGAGAGATAATTAGAAAAAAGGCCCTCAGTAGTATTAATAATTTAAAATATTAACAAATATGAACGTTTATTCAAAGTCGTGAGGAGCGGTCAAGAATGAGGTAGTTTAGAAAAACACCTTTTTCATTTTTTTTGCCGACGTTTCGACCTTTATTCGGGTCATCTTTGTAGCATAAAGTGTGGTGCTATTCTTGTGGTGTCATATTGGTTTAGTGTGAAATTGTGTCAATATGACACCACAAGAATAGCACCACAATTTATGCCTGAAGATGACCCGAATAAAGTTCGAAACTTCGGCAAAAAAATTAAAAAGGTGTTTTCCTAAACTACCTCATTCATTCACAATATTGAACTTAATTAAATTATGTATTTGGATCATGTAGCAATAGATAGAACATGACGTGTAAATTTACTCAACTGTATTTTAACTATTTTTGTTATATTCACTAGTTTTCGTGGTCCGCTTGACCAATTAATATCTTTCAATTAATTAAGGTTTTTGGTTGAGATAAAGTCATTTTTAATTTTTAGGTTAGTATTAAATTTTTTTTCAATTAATTAATCTTTATGTAAGGTAATGGTTGAGATAAAAAAGTTAGTGTCACGAGCGGGATTCGAACCCACGACCTTCGGCTAGATACGCATCTACTCTACCACTTGAGGAGCTATCGTAACTTCGATCCACTCGGACACTAACTTCCCATCTCAACCCCACCTTTTGAATTTTCCCTCCTTTTTGCCATTTTTCAAATGTCGTGTAATCTATTTGATTCTCGGCGACAAATGAAATGGCCACGGAGAGCTTTAATGAAGATATACTTCATTTTAACTTAATAAATTCACTAGTTTTCATGGTCCGCTTGACCAATCTTTCAATTAATTAAGGTTTTTAGTTGAGATAAAAATTTTATGTTATATAAAAATTATTTTTGTTATGTTGATATAAAGTACAAATAGGTCAGAAATGACATAAAATATTATATATTTTTTTATAATCAATTTTATTAACTTAAGAAATTATTATTATTATTATTTTTTTTTTTTTCAGTTGAAATTAACAAAAATAGTCAATCATGCTACACGGTTCATGGAGTACTGTCAGTCCGTTCTATGTTTTGTTTTTAAAAAACTTCAATCTAATTTTAATGGAAATTAGCTAAATCGAAATGACACAAACATTGTTTCTCCTGGGAATTCGTTTCCATGGAGTGAATAATGTTGGTTGTGTTTTTAGATGAAAAGCGCGAGGGAAGTTTGTTGACACCCAAAACCACCCCTGAGGGTGATCGAGTAACAGGAAAATAAGGGTCGGGTGGCAAGTGGCCCTTTATGCAGCGATGTCCTCAGGCTGGAGCCCTCTCCGGCCTCCCTGAGCTCGTCTGTTTGTGTAAATGTGTATGTACTTCTCGTTAGGTGCATTGTTGAGTACAGCCTCTCACAAAACCGGCCTGCGGTATTCACGTTTGGTACCGTCTAAAACAAATTCACTCCATCCCTGGCGTCCCCCGCTTTTCCATTAAACGGCCGGAATTCCGGAATGCCTGGTGTGATCCTCTGGATTCCATTTGCCCCCTATTCTTCAAGTATGTGCGATAATATTTCGCGTGCTTCAAGATGTTCTTTGAGCTTGCTTTGATAGAAATTATTCCAACTGGACACAACCTCTTTCTTATACTTTGGATTTCTTAACCATAAAGGCTCCAACTAAAGTCACAACCTGATGTTTTGAACACTCTTTATACTTGTCGCTATATGAAATGTTAACGCATATGTTACATTATTTTCTTTCTTTTTCAAAAATAAACTGTTGTGAAACGTAAGACCTCACCCATGAAAAGAAGTCTCATTTGTTCCCCAGCCGACGCGTGGGTGAATTAGTTTTTCCTCCTGTAAAGGTTGTACATCTCACAGCCCTCCCGTAGCATTTCTTCCTCTTTCTTTCCTCCCGGGGGAAAATAATTTTTCCTTTAAGGGTAAGCTTTTGTTAAGCTTTGAGATATCTACCAAGAAAACTTTAAAGGCCATATCATTAAATATTTTGTAAATGAACTTTCAACATTTCTCTTTTATGATATTCCTTCGATGGCCTCTTCAGGCAGTTTATCTTATTTTTGAAACACAGGTTTTGTTGTAAATTTGGAAAATTTGTGTTATTGCATGATAGATTTCGAAGCTTTTGCACAACGTACGTTATCGTAATTGAGAGTCGAGTGAGACAATTAATATATTTTTATGCGCATTCAACCCAAATTTAACAAATAAATGTAGGATGTGGAAAAAAGTGAATTTATACAATGCAAAATATAATTTTTATATTCAATCAAAGTATTCACTAACAAATACTTTGCGTGAGTGTAAATACTTAATTGAATACAAAAAATATATTTTGCATTGTATAAATTCACTTTTTTCCACATCCTACGTGTATTTGTTAATTTTAAACAATTTTTGTAAATCCCAGGCCCTGAAGATGATCTCAATAAAGATCCAAACGTTGGCACCAAGAAAATGTTTTTCTGAAACCTACATCACACCAGATCGCATCTCACGATTTCTGAATAATAATGAACTAAGCATATTTTACCTCTTTTAAGCAGTCTTTTAGGACAAAATGAAATCTGACCTAGATCAAAGCTCACCTGGGAAAGACAAAACAGTCCAAATAAGGAAGCCCATAACAAGTGGGTGGGGGGCAACATTTTATAAAACTTGATGTAAATCCACAAATGGCCTGCTGGCTGTAGGATGGCATTGCAAGTGTAAACTGGCTCTTAGGACAAAACGAAATAAAGTGTTATGAAAAAGAAAGCCGCTATAAAATCCTAAAAAATAAATGAGATGGCTACAAAAATCTCTGAAAATATGATAAAGACAATTTTGACACACCTTTGCAAATAAAATAACGATAGATATTTGGAAGAATAAAAACCCTGGAACTAATGAAGGCATTATTGTGCAGATAGATCTGAAATCGAACTTTAAGGGTCTTAATCAAAGGTCCAAATTTACCTAGCGAAACACTTAGGGTCAACACCATCAATTTTCTAAGCAGAGATCATGCCAAAGTACTTAGAGCACAAGATAATAAATATGTAAAAAGAGATTAAAGGTGCAGGAATCATAACTTCATTTCAGTGAGGTAATCGTCACTGAAAGCTTTAGATTCATCCACATTCATAGCAGGTCTGCACATGCCTAGCAGATCTTAAACTCCTGGACAGACAATTCTGATGTTGGTGCAAATAAACGAAGGACGGCTGGCCAGGCTGACATATCAGATAAACAGGAGCAGCCCTGAACACCCTGTCGACCGGAACCGCAAATTGGACGTCCCAAAAGAGGAACTGAAGAAATGAATATGGAAAGCTGGATAAATTCACTTCGTTCAAAGTCCCTCAGAACCAGGAAAACGCTCCCTCTTCACTCCCTCCCTCTCATGCTCTCTCTCTCACTCTCACTCTCACTTTCTCTCACTCACTCTCTCTCTTTTCCATATTAAGTGGCAGAGAGGACTAAGAGACCTATTTGAGTGGATAAATAAAACTATCAATCAATCAGTCTCGTCCTATCAACCCCCACAGTTCTGGTATTTTTTTAAAAAGCCCATTTGTAAAGAACTCTACCTACAAATTCAGGGCTGTTGAAATAAAATAAATTTGAGTTATTATATAGTTATATAATTTATTTTAAACTGTACTTTTTTCACTAGTGTAGTGATTTTATTTGAGATTGAATTTTACACTTCTTTTCTCGCTGTACTTCAACTATCTGTGGAAAAGCTAATTTTTATGGAAATAAACCTCGTCACTTTTTCTAACTTTTCACAGTAAGGATCATATAGTCTCGATTGAAAAGGGCTATTTGTGAGTGGGACAAATCTCTCTTCACTCCATTTTCAACAGGAGGTTGCTGGCTTTTAAAGGGTTTTTTGCACATGCGGATTACAGAAGGCTGCGGGGTGTTGATTTCGTCGGACGAGCTCTAATTCCGGCATGTCAAGCCTTGTTGCTTCAACCACCGAAACCTGGACCGGATCCTTTGTGATTACGACAAAACCTGAAATTAGTTTTCCCCTCATATTAATGTACGCAGATTGAACGTAAGGGTTTTCAAACGGCACCTCGGCCCTGAGCGAAAGGGGCAAGAATTTAAATTAAACGCCATCAAAATATAAAAAAAAAATCCTTGGATTTAATAAGTCTGGAAATGGATTTATAAAATAATTTTCATCTTGCTAAAAAAGCCTTTATTCAGCCGCCACTGCTTATGTATACACACATTTTTTTATCTATAACAATTTTTTCTTTATAAAGAAATGAGTAATGGATGTATCAAATTTACCGGCTTCTTAGGAAGGTTTACCATCATCTATATTAAAAATGTTCGCACGGCTTTTATTATTTTTTTATTTAGATAATTTATCTTAATTAAATTATTAACTATGAAATTTTACATTTTCTAACATTATTCTGTAATCTAAAGGGGGAATAATTCAGAATCAGGACGTTCCTAAAAATAATATATGTTTTATCAGAGTTTATAGAAGAAATAAATACCATGTACTTGAGATATTGAGTTTTTGAACATTTGAAACACTTTTCTTGACTTGCTGTTTATTCTTTATTTCTTATGAGTTTATTTAGGTAGTCTTGTTGAACGTTTTAACAGTTTTATTAAGACAATAGTTTTCGAGACTGCACTTGTCTCATACTCAACACGTTTTCATGGGGAATGCTTTTGTAAACAGCACTTTTTTAAAATTAATTTTATGTCACTTAGCAATGATTTAGTATTTATGATGATTTAGGTGGACAAATACCCATTTGAATACGAAATAGATTTATGTAAATATCAATGTAAACTCACTTTTCAAAATATTAGTAATAATTCCTACAATGCAGCCAAATAGTCAGAAAGCGTGATTTAGGTTTATAAAAGGGTTAGGCAACTCGTAGACTTTAGGCTTCTTGCTGCAACATTTTTTTTAACTTCTTTAGGGTGGGTGGATTTTTTAAAGTTTGGTAATTGGTTCCAAAATCTATCCGCCCTTCAACGGACAAATTCTTTGAACTCATACACTTTGGAAAAAGCTTTAATTCGTTTATCTTTCTGTACATTTTGAACCACCTTCCACCTTTCTTCCTGATTACTGATTTTTATAAGCTCGTCTCTGCGTATGCATACACTTCTCGCAGTTTGCCGGCATTCCATGTATTGTACAATTTACAATAAATTACCGGCAGGTGTCGAGATTCATCCGTGTGTTGGCAGCAGTGTCAGACCTTATGTCAGACAGATCTTATCCACATATCTACTTTTACTCCGCTCTTTTTTTGGTAAATCTGATCTTTCTTCTAAATAATAATATTTTTTAAAATTAAAAATAATGTTTGTCAATATGTTTTAAAGTAAAATTTAGTATTTTTTTTTTATGCTTTGGTATTTTGATTATTCAAAAATCTCATTACTTAAAGTCTTTCTGTAATAAAATCGTGTTTTTTTTTTTTTTTTAATTGATAACAAATTCTTCCACTGATGTGCTGCTGGATTTACCTTTAGCAAATCGTGATCTAATCTTGGTTGTATATTTCGCAACAAATTTCATATACTGAACTGGTGCAAAAATAATGCAGGTTTTGAAAAGGCAGTTGAAAGTATTTTTAATTTTTATGAAATAAAGATAATTTATTCGAAATATTTTCCATCACAAAGTATACCTCTTTGTCAACGAGTAATATGCTTTTATTCCACTGGCATAAAAATCTTATTTCCACTCAAAATAAAGTTTCGGGAGGCGTTTTCGCCTTCCCCGCGTCCTGAAAATATTTTATCTCTCAAGATGTGATCGAAATGCCTAAAAAAGGTGGAAGACTGTAGGCGAGAGGTCGGATGCGGTTTCAAACTCTAAGTTCGTAAGTTCCCGCAGGATTGGCGATCTTTGGAAGAATAATCGACCACTTACCGTTTACCAATGCTGGAGGACAAAAACGTGCAGTTTCCCGTGCATTTTGTCAAGTTCTTGGCAGTATCTTTCTGCTGTGTTAGTTTCACCATAATCTAGAAAATTATAGTGAACAACTCCAGCAGTACATCACCGAACAGCCACCATAACCTTTTTTGGGTGCAGATTTGGTTTCGGGAAGTGTTTTGGCGCTTCATCCTTGTCAAATCACTGACCTTTACGGCTCCTGTTCTCTTCCGGAATCCATTTCTCGATCGAATTATCACGTGCGATCATTTTGGTGGTGCAACAGAAGAGACGTGCAAATTTCAAAGCGTCGATGTTTTTTGGGCTTATGTTAGTTCGGTTCGAGCTCCTTTGCTTTACCAATTTGCTCTAGACGGGGGACAACGGTTTAGTGGTCAACACTAAGCTCTTCCGCAATTTCACGTGTTGTCTTTCGTGAATTGTCTTCAATGAACCTTTGAGTTTGTCGTCGTCCGCAACGGAAGCCCTTCCGCTTTTTTTTCCGCCTTTCCGACCTTTCCTGTCTTCGAGATCGAAATCTCTGAAACCATTGCTGCACCGTACATTAGCTAATCCTCTCAAACTGTATTTAACGTTATGCGCGGCTTGGGCAGCACTTCGCCCAAGTTTAAATTCGTATATTAAATTTGACGAAAATCTAGTTTGGACATATTTCGCAGCTTCTTACTTTTATAAAATTCAATATAAGCAAAAATATTTTGTATAAAAGATAACAGTTAAAAGTATTTTTTAAAACCCATACATTAGATATGAGGGTTTAACTTTGTTTTCATGACAAGCACCTGCGAAAAAAAGAACTTTTCAAAATCTGCATCAATTTTGCACCAACCCAATGTATGTAGATCATAAAAGGGATACGTCGAATAAACAATGGTATAAATAGAAGCAAATGAGTAAATGAATAATTCTGATTTCATCAAATTTAAGTATATATATTTGTGTGTTTGTCTGCTGTCTATCTCTGTCTGTACTTCTATTGGTTGTGAACTTGTGTTGGTTGGTCTTCACGTTTTTTTTACATTTGCCAGCAATTTGATCGTTCGAGGTCATACTGGTCGGCTAATTATCACTAAATTCTCTTTACAATTAGTACTGATGGGTATAAATAAATAATTTAGTTATTTGAAATATTTATTTAATTCAGTTGATAGTTGACTTTCTAGCGTCCTTTCTTTAATATGAAACTAACTATGTTCGTTTTCGATCATTTTGTTTGTGGTTCGCTTATTATTGTCATAGGACTAAACCGTTAAATTATTATGTTTTTTATTTTAATTATTCTCTGCATTTTAAACAAGTGCAATATGATCATAAAATGCTGATAATATATTGAAAACCGTATAAATATAGTTTTTTTTGTAGAGGTCATTTAGCGATTAGGATGTTATTGATTGATAGGTACCATCGACATTTGTTCTGTCCGGTGGTAAAAGTCTGAAATTCCCCATTTAGTTGGATTGGCAGCGGTTTGACATTTCCAGTAATATCCAATTTCATGGATTCTAGGCTCGTGGATTTGACAGCCATTGTTTCCCTCAGGTTTGAGGGACGACGAGACAAAGAGTGAGAGAGCGATCCGAAAGAGGCATTTACCTGGAAACCTGTTAATTCGCTAGTTGAAATGGACCGTGTCGCCGTCGCGGACGTGGAAGATGGAAATTCCGGGAAAAGAGAAAGGAAAATCTAAAAAAAAAAAAAAAAAAAAAAAAAAAAATAGCCAACAATGGGAAAAAGTGAAAACTTTCCACTTTTGCTTTCTTCTTTTGCAGTTTCTGACAACGGCAGTCCATCTTGATTTACTGTTTATAAAACACTTTATAGGAAATTCTAAGGAAGTCTACAGTAGTTGATATTTCATTAAAGTAGTTATAAAATAGTTAACGATTATCCAAATTAAATTTCCATTTGCATCGGATTCTTTGCTCTAGCGTAAAAATACATAATTATAATTTAGGTTCATTTTTTTATCCAACTGAATTAAAATATTCTCTAGGCCAATGTTAGCATAAAATAACTATTAATATATCACTAACAAGGCAGAATTGAAACAGTCATCTTCAATTTAATTATTCTTAGTTTTTGTATTTATTTCGATATCATTAGTTATCACCAGGAAAAAATCAGTAAAGTTGTTAAGTAATTAATAGTGTGTGGTGAGTAGTGACCGTTAGTCGAATAGTTCCCTTTTCCCTATTATTAAGAGCTACTTGTCGATACTTTATGCAATTACATAATTTTTCAATGATTTGCACAATTATTCCAAATTATTATCAATATCTCACTGGCACTCTCAACACGACACGCAAGAATGGCACAATTACCCAGAAAACAAACACTTTGAGCCCTGAAGATGATCTCAATAAAGATCGAAACGTTGGCACGATAAAGAAAATGTTTTTCTGAAATCTACATCACACCAGACAGCATCTCACGATTTCTGAATAGTTATTAATAGTTTATTACTATTACTACTGAATTGATCGGCGGAGGGATTTCAATGAAAATTATTTTTGGTGATACTAGGTCAAAATATAACATGTTCAAGTGTCCGAACTTCTTGTTTACCGTTTTATTTTGTTTTGTTACAGGTACGTTTTTCAAGAAATCCACTAAGTCTAAAGTTCAGTAAGTCTAATTGCATACATTTATGAACAATTTTTATAATTTAATGTAAGCCGACTTTAATTTCACCATCTTTATTTGTGCTGGGAAAAGGAGTAAGTCCAAATTAATATGTACATATCAGCAACGTTAAAAAAAAAAATAAATACCGAGGGTAGAGGTTTTAATTTTAAAAAATTAATATGATTTTAATATTTTTTCAGCACTTTCCTGTTATTAATTTCTCTAAACTTAAAGAAAATAAATCTATATCAGAATGAGTAGTGATCAATTTCTTGTGTGTTGGAACTTCGAAAAAGTTCTGACAAGGAACATGGGAAAATTGTTTTCAATGAAACTTTTAAACTTTGTTGATATTGACACTAGCAAAAACACCAAATAAATATTTAAAAGGACTCAATCTACAGACACACCTTAGACAAATGGCAAAGGATAAGGCTACTATCAGACAAACTGCACTTCAACACTTTACACCATCAGTTAAAATGGGAACTGAAAAAAATTAAAAGTGGTACAATTCGAAAAATTTATTACACAATTTACTACTAAGGAAAAATCAATTTGGTCTTGCACTAAACGGCTACTGCCCTACAAAAAATTCTCTTCTCCTTCGACGGGAAGGCGGACGGAACACGGACGATTACAGACGCTGAAAAATAAATTTATCTGCTAACTATATTGCCACTTTCTTCACTCCATATTACGACACATTGACTTGTCATTATGTTCAAATTATTACCTTTATATTTGCCTCGAGTTTTACCTATCTATTGATTTCGTTCTGCCCAATTTGATTTTTATGATCCGGATTTTGTAAATATGTCAGTTTTACAAAGGATTTCAATTAATTATTTTTTATATGTAAGGTCTTGGATGAGATGAAAAAGCTAGTGTCACGAGGGGGATTCAAACCCACGACCTTCAGCCCAATACGCCGCTGCTACTTTACCTATCGTGACTTCGATCCTTTCGGACACCAACTCCCAACCAAGATCTTACATAAAAGGAATAATTAATTGAAATAAATAATTTGGTCAATTAGACCACTAAATCTAAATTAATTAACATTTAATAACTGAAAAAGAATCACTTCACAAACAGCTCCCCGTGGCCACTTCATAAGTCGCTGAGAATCGAATCCTGGTTACACGACATTAGAAAAATTGGGATATTTACTCTATCAAAAAGAGGGAAAATTCGAAAGGTTGTAGGTTGAAATGGGTAGCTGGTGTCCGAATGGATCGAAGTCAAATGGTTAGAGCAGCCGCGTATTAAGCCGAAGGTCGTGGGTTCGAAACCCTCTCGTGACACTAGGTTTTTCATCTTAACCAAGACCTTATATAAAAAAAAACACAATTAATTGAAACAAGTAATTTGGTCAATTATACCACTAAACATAAATGGATTAATATTTGTAACGTATGTCGATCTGTTTTTCATCCACCTCTAAAACTAATTAAAAAATGACTGGCTGATTTATACAACTTTAATTTACTGCATACTATAAATATCTCATTTTAACTCTTTTAATGAGAGGGGATTTTGTTCTGTGAAAGAGCTGGCTTAAATGTTTGGGAAGCCCTGATCTATGCCTGCCCAATGGTAATCGTGATCCGCGTATTCTGTTTCGATTGGTTGGACTGAGTATATCTTCAAAAAAATTTGACACCTTGTAAACTTAAATATGTCAATTTGGACATCTCTTTAAGATTGTTTTGCCCTGATGATGACCTTTAGATAGGCAGCTTGGCAATATGTTTTTTTAATCCAGACCAAACGAGATCCAGATTATTCATCATGTGTGTCACTTGAGGTTATTTTTAAAAAAATGGACATTTATGGATGTTTGTTTTGTTATTTCTGTGCTAGGTTTGTCGAATATTTATGACAGGAATTACTCGCAGACTACTCAGAATGGAAATTTTTTAAAAGACTTGTCATTTGTGTTTATATTTATTGACATGCTTAATTTACAATCTTATCGTAAGAAATGCCACCAACTATGTGTTGTCATTTTTCCAAAAAATTAAACACAACCACCTTTCTCTACAGGTTTTACATATAGTGTTGAAATGATAATTTGTTCAATAATGATTTATTTGGCAGGGACGATGTTACATTGTGATCAATCGTGGATTTCAAAGTGCTGCTTGTGTTCCGGCCTTTCCATTTAAAGTGAACTCGTAAGTTTGCGAAACCGGGTTTCCTTTAAGCACGTAAATAGGGCGCAAATAAATTAATCTTAAGACTCCAGATGGTTGCGGTATTTTAATTTTCATCTACGAGCCATGACGGCTCTACATCCTTGACCCAGTCATTTTGCAACACGGTCTCAGAATGATTTTCATTTTTAGATATAGATTTATAAAAATAAGAGATTGAAAAGCTAAGACTTCAGGCAATTAGTGGCTGTATAAACGAAAAGGAAAACGAGACTGCCAGAGGGGTCAAAATGTTTTCTCTCTCCCTGGTGTTGTTTTTCACTTATCGAAGTTTTGGAAGGTCTCGAATTCCAGCTTGATCCTTTCAATAAATAATGGCCACCTCGTCTGGAGACTATTCCGGATTTATAGGGTTATCCCGGCCAGGGGGCGATAACTTTATTCGGCATCAACGAATTGCCAGCAGGAGAGATTACGCGCTATAGCATCCTATTGTCCACATGATGATATTCGATGAATGATGAATCCCCATATGTTCAAGCCCAGATTCGCGCTCTCAGTATATTTCCTAATCGGATAAAAGGAATTTTTTTCACGCTGCCACATTTGATCAAAATTACGAGACTTTTCAAAGGCTTTATCTTTCCCTGGCTTAAAAAAAAGGAACATCATTACAAATGGAGCACAGATGAAAAAAAGATTCCGCCAAGTGATTAAAATAGACTTGTTAGACGTTAGTGATTATTACAGTTATAGTACCTTCTGTGAAATTGAAATCAACATTTAAATTTTCCAATCAAATTGAAAGCACTCCACCACGGTGGATTGTTCATTTTATCCTCGCTTACTCATGACCGCAACATCACAATTAATTTAACGTAGAAGCTTATTAATTCAGGAGTTAAGTTAATTGAATTGACCTCATACGGTCCCGAATAGACGCATGTTATTTACCTTAGATTTTCCTTTAAATAATTACAATTAATTTATTCCCTTTAGTGTAATTGAATCATGTTTGTTTCGTTTCAAACAATAACATTTGCTGAAGTGATATAGGTTTTACGTATTTGGTAATAACATTAACAATTGAATTGTGATCCATAACTCGTTGACCCCGTTTGTTTTAAAGATACCGGGTTGAAAGTAAATTCCGAAAGAATTTGCTCTTTCAGATAGATCGTGAAGACGGGATTCGAGTAAACCTCGTTTCTATGGCTTTTAGCTTCTGGAAATCCAAAACTGTCTCGTTTCATGGGTCATTGTGGGCACAATTGTGCAAAGTTGATTTTCTCAGCTGTTTGATCGTTCTGATTATTCTCAAGCAAACAAAACCATTACATTATTGTTACGTATTATTGTATTAATTAATTAATATCAGATACCAAAATTTACACATTATATGTACAATATATGGCGAAATTCCTAAATTAGTCTCCTTCTACAACAAATCAAGTTCTTTTAATTTAGCCTCCCTTCATGCAAGAAAAAATATGTCTTATGTATTGAACTAAAGCCATCTTAATAATAATATTGGCTCCCCAGAATTGCTTACATACCTCTATTTTCACGTCCCATCTGTCCATATCCGCAGTAAAACAGAATTCAACCATCAAATTTCCTGTACTAACTACACTTCTCGCTCTCCCATATACACGATAATTGATTTGGTCAATATACTGGTCAACAGCTAATACATCTAAAACCAGTTTGAAGAAGAATTTGAGAGGAAGTAACAACAGACAATATTATCTACCTCAGATATACTAATTGATTGTTGTTGAATTATTATATTTATTATTGCCAGCATTTAATATTTCAATGCTTTTCGTGTTTTAAATATAATTTGGGTTTCTTGTTCTTATTGTAATAAAATGTGTTATTACCCGCAAATAAATAAATATAATAAATAGTTATCATATAATCATATATTATAATAGTTTCCCTGCAATTTTGGAATTTCGGTCTGAAATTGTTATTGCTTTATTAACATAACTACACATGCAACAAACAACCCGGAATTTGACCGTTCTCTCTCTTTTCCTCCCCATCTTTTTTTTTCTCTCTCTCTACCTCTTACTCACTCACACCCTTTCGTTCCTCTCAATCTCACTTTTTCGGGTTTTCTTATTCTCTCTCTTACTCTCTCTCTCTTTCTCTCTCTCTCTCTCTCTCTCTCTCTCTCTATTTATTTCACACTCACTTGTTCTCTTTGTTTATTTCACAGTCAATTGTTCTCTCATTCTCTATCACTGAATACTCTCACACTCCCACACTCTCTCTCACATACTCTCTTTCCTTCCCTCTATACCTCTCGAACTCACATTCTCTTTCTCCCCCCTCTTCCTCGCTTGCTTTCTCTTTTCTTCTCTCTCTCTCTCTCTCTCTCTCACACACTTACTTTCTACACTTCTTACTCATTTTCTTATTTCCTTCATTTCCTCTCTGTCTGTCACTCTCCCACACTCTCTCTCACATACTCTCTTTCCTTCCCTCTATACCTCTCAAACTCACATCCTCTTTCTCCCCCCTCTTCCTCGCTTGCTTTCTCTTCTCTTCTCTCTCTCTCTCTCTCTCTCTCTCTCTCTCTCTCTCTCTCTCTCTCTCTCTCTCTCTCACACACACACGATTACTTTCACAGTTTTCAGATTCTGGTTTCTATAATTTTGATCCCTAATAACTTAAACATGTATAGATATTTCCGTCATAATCAAATTATTGAGTTAATAAACATACAGTCGGTTCCTAGACATTATTTGTTGTCGTTCCCGAAAGTTTAAAAACTTCTTATAATTACTTTTTTTTACCATTTTCTATTCTCAAAATCCGTCCTTTACTACAGAAAACGAACAGTTTCTATCATGACCGCGTATTTTGGTAGTGTAAAGATGTTCTCTACCGGGCAAAATTGTCTTATCAAAATGTTCATGTTGCCACACCATTCACGTTTGTGCTTTACCCAATTACATCATAACTAAGTTTGAGTATTCGTGGCCAGGGGGCAAATTGATGAAGTAACAACTTTATTTAGCCACGCAATTTGGAAATAACCTAGATCCTGCGCAACAAAACGCAAGCGAAATTGTCTTAAAAAATGTATATTAACACCCCATATATATTTCGTTAAATTCGAATTGTTCGTATAAGACTTGAACATTTTCAAAACTTGTTATGATGATTTTTTTTCTGTGAGATTTTCCCGTAGCGACTAGGCTTAACCGGAGTTTTCCTCCTTGTAATAAATGGTGGCCGGCTCGTCTACAATTTGTGGTACATCTGTTAAGAGCAGGCCTCTGCCGTCGGAATACCCGCTTCTAATCCTTTAACATTAATCTCAATTTAACCCTCTTTAAAGGTTAATCGATGGATGCAAGAAATGTACCTTGCAAGAGATGTTCTCAGAATGATACGATACTAAATGTATCTTACTTTAAAAGTAACATTTTCTCCTCATGTTCGTAAACAACTGAACTACAGGACCATCAACACGGTGTTCTGTACAGTAAATTGCACAATTTAACAAATCTAAATTTATAAAACATTTCTTATAACTTTAGCTGATAAGGTAAAATTAAATATTTACTAATTTACTATAGAAAGTGATATTTCACAGTGCATCCTTTCTAAAGATCGTGGCTTATTATTTAAATTAAAATATTATTAAATAAAAGAATAATAATAAAAGAAGTAATAATGATAGAAAAAATTGCCCACCTGCTTTTGGGCCAAAGCCCGCGCAGGTGCCTCTTATGCAGAGAAAGGTTGCTCGATGTGTCTCACATAATACAGGCGTGTCATGCCTTGGCTCCATACAGAGAGCGTGTAGGCATGCCGCCGGACTTAAGAAGAGTTCTCGAACACGGTAGCGCGTTTCAGAGTCCCCTGTTCCGCTTTTTAGGGGAAATTGGTTTTTTTTATTGTATATATTATGTCTTATGTGTTGTGTGTCTATATGTTTTGTCTGAGTGCATGTATTTATTAGCGTGAATGGCGAGGGGTGAGGGTGAAATATAACGTCATCATCACCCCTCGAACGATGAGAGCGAAGGGTGTGTGTTCGGGGTCGATGGCGGAATATTTATAAAAGTACTCCATCGACCCCAATCTAGTTTAGTTCGAGTATAGGTCGGTGGAGGAATATCAAGTACTCCACCGACCAAACGGAATGATTGTACTGTATGGATGTAATTATGTGTATGAATGTATTTATTTGTATGAATGTAGTCTTTGAAAGGGTAAATAGATATAGATATAGTTTGGGGGCTATAATGACCTAGATGTCGGAAGCCCCAGTCAAAAAAACAAATAAAAAATAATAAAAATAAAATATGATTAAAGAAAATAAAATCCAAATTTAAAATCTACGATGTCTGTCCAATTTATGGTAAAATGAGGGGAATTAGTTGCGTTGGGGTAATTTAGAAATGATGGAATCAAATTTTTCAAATTATCAAAGTCTGTCGTGTCGCTAGAAGAAATGGACAGATAAATTCCACGTGCAGTAATTTAGTAGTCTAGTTTAAGTCTGATAAGACTAGACGGTTAAGCACACGTTTTGAAAGAAGTTCTAAATTATAACAGTGGTAAGTATTGACAAAAGTAATCAATACCCAGATAAGAAAAATATTTATCAGGAAAAATATGAATCATTTTGTAATAATGAAAATTTGTAATGAAAATCTGAAAGTTAAAGATTCTCCAAATAAGATGTCTAATTTCGATAAACAATACGAACCACAATTAAAGTCCTCTTTATTTGCATCTTTTAACCCCATTCGATTATTTGTTTATCGCAGATTTTTATCTTGTAACACGTATTTCAATTAAGATAACCTTTGCTAAGATAACCTTTGCCGTATGTCAAAAGCATTTACTTGTTGTGTTATGTTTTTAAAAATCTCAATGCATTAAAACTCACGACGGGAAGTTAAGTTTTGCGTTGCTTGGTGATCAATGGCGCATTATTACTTCTATTATATTTTGTGGTCCGATTACCAAATAACTTCTTTCAATTAATTAATCTTTATGTAAGGTATTGGTTGAAATGAAAAAGGTAGTGTCACGAGCGGGATCGAAGACACGATAGCTCAAGTGGTAGAACAGCGGCGTATTTAGCCGAAGGTCGTGGGTTCTAATCCCGCTCGTGACACTAGCTTTTTCATGTATTATTACTGTTGAATTAGTACGTCTCTGTTTTCTTTTTCATATTGTATTGGGTTAGTTTCTCAACAATATAGTAATAACTTAGAAAAAATAAACGTACAACTACCTGTACGGTATGGATTAACGAGATTTGAAACCACTTTACAATACTTCTTTTTATGTTATTCTTAATCAAATTCCATGATCTACGCAGATATTTGGACCCAGAACCGTGCAAATACGAGTATGACTCCGTAACTATTCGGCCACTGCAGTCTCCAAATTCTGAAAAATGGCCAAATGTTTATAAACAAAATTTAATTTCGTACTACTATGTAAAAAACTGCATTTATAAATCTTGACATTTTACATGACTTTGAGCCTGCAGGTAAGATGACAATAATTTTCTTCTCGTGGAACGCTACAAAATAATAGCCATTACAAAAAAATATGTCTAGGAAATAATTGAAGGGCGAGGCCCTTTCATTAAAGAGTTATAAGTACAAATCATGCCATTAAGTTTTACGGGTTGCGTGTTATGCGCTGTCAAACAGCGAACACGGCTGCGGTCAAAACTTTAAACGCTCCAGTAATAAAAGGAAAGAAACTGTGAATCTGGAAATTCTGAGGAGAACGCAACAGCATCTGTCCAGGTCGTTTGGGCAGAAGAGACAATGGGGGTTGATGATCATTGTCCCTGAGGCTCGATAACACTCTTGACACGGGTGATATTGCTAGCGACCCTCCAAGAAAACCGACTCTTACCCCATTACTTCTGAGTCGGACCCCCATCCCCAAAAAGTAAACCTCCCTTACAGGCCGAGCAAAAAAAGAATTTTAATTTAAAACGCCCCTTGGACTTACGGACGGTCAAGATTAATGTCAATGTGTTTCTTTGTTATTAATTTGATTTCATATTTTATGTTAAGTTACACTTTATAAATGTCACCTTTCCTTTTTTGGGTGGTTAATGAATGATGATAATTCAGAGATTTTTTTAATGTATGTGCTTGTGTGAATTTTCTTCTGCTTTTCTTTCGTTCATGTCACAATTATCCTTCCAATCTGGTTTCACTTCTCATTTAATTTACTCCACTTTACTCGTTCGCCCTCTATCACTCCCTCTTTTTATTACCCTTTCTCTTTCCTTCTCTATCTTCTCCACACCACTCACTCGTTACCTCAACCGTATTCTATTTTTATCTCTGGCTTTTTCTTTTTTTTCTGTTCCCTCTTTCACTCTGTGTCTGTAACTCTGTTCTCCTTATCTTTTCTCTCTATCAGGAAGTCAATAATAATCAGTTTTTCTCACACTCCTCTGGCTACCTATTTTTTTCTCTTTCCTTCTTACTTTCTCATTTTCCTTCTTTCTCACTTCCCATGTTCATCTCTTTCCCTCCTTCCCAAATCAATCTTCTTCTTCTTCTCTCTCTCTCTCTCTCTCTCTCTCTCTCTCTCTCTCTCTCTCTCTCTCTCTCTCTCTCTCTTTCTTTATATATATTTTTTTTTCCTTTGGTTGTTTATTCCTACATTCTTCCAAAACGCACAGCCTCATGCAAGCAAACACGTTAAAAATCGTACTTAAGTTTATTTAATTTTGAACCTACTAAAGTTTATGGCGAAGTGGGACTAAATTTGTTGCCGAACGATAACAAGCCTTTTTTATTTTTATTTTGGGATGCCAGGCAGTTATATTTTAAATCATAATGTTTTGGATCGTTGGCAAATGAACTTTTGTTTGATCTATTATTGCCCAATAAATTTAAATTGTCTAGTTAAATTATTTAGCATTCCTAGAAAAGTATTTTTACAAACAAACTTTAATGAGAACGTAATTAGTCTTCGTTAGAAGATGCTAACGTCGGCTGAATAAAAATTCGAAATTAAGATTCACTCAGCAGTCATTCATTCAGATAAAGTAAATTTATGATACTACAGCTGGCCGACCGATTTATTACATAATCTATGTAAAATTGTTTTGTTTTTTGTTCTTTATGTGGATTTTCATTGTAAAATATGACCTTTTCCTGAAACAGTCAATCCTGTAGCGCAAGGTTGCCAATTAATCAATAACTTAGAAACTTGCATCGTCCAACGGATAGCGTTGGGAATTTTGTGTCCGATCCAGCACCCTCGGGAAACAGCGTATCCCAAGAGCGATGATATTTCAATGCTTTCCCCTCAGTTCTTCAAACAAAATGATGGTTGGTTCAGTAATTCACCGGGAAGCCGATATAGGGCCAATTTCGGCCCTCAACTCAAGTAGAAGACGTGCCGCTAACTCCGTCTGATAAGATAATCCCGTGACATATCAATCCGGCTTGTTTGAGTTTCGGCTCATCGATAACAAACAGACCTGTATTAACCCTTGTTTCTACATTAAAGCTAAATTAGGAAAAGTAATGTTTACTTACAATAAATTAAATTTCTACGAACATAATCTATAAACGGGAAATCTAAATCACTGTATTCTTGCATAAATTATGTGTATTTCGCACGAGATTAGCACACAAATTCCTTCCATATTAACTATATTTTGTCAACTCTATCTTTAATTCTCTGTAGTAATCTCCAACAGTGGTAATTGTTCATGACCATTAAGTAGATTAAAGTTAGAGAAAAGTGGACCGACCTGTGACAATGAGAATATATTTATCCAGTAAATTTTTATGTTTGACTACATAGATCACTTACTGTCCAATTGATTTTTCCCATCCCGAATCGGAAAAACAAAAACTTGCTCGTTTTAATGTATATTTTCTTATTGCATGTTCAACCCATTTTCAGAGGAAGTCGATACTTTAAAAAAATATTAAAAACATTCCAGCACTAATTGCCACTTACGATCGTAATTGCTGGTTGTTTTTTAACGTGCATGTATTCCATATATCACGATTTTGGTGATATGAAGTTATTAATTCACCCCTTGTTCTTTTTCAGTGATCTCGTTGTAACACTTTTCCATTTTTCGATATACGAATTTGTCGAAAACCATGTTCTAATTTCTCCTTGTATTGGGCTAAACATTTTTTTCAGAATTAATCTATCCGTTTAATGAGCTATTGTCAAACATTGATCAGGATTGAAAAATCAGTCCTCTTACTCTAGCAAATTCTGGGGTCACAAGAAAATTATTTAATATATTATTTGATGACAACAGGATTTTATTGATTTTGCGATTATTGTTGGTAAATGATTGACCTCAAAATTATTATAAAACAAAACAAGAAACGCCCTGAAGTTAACTTGAATAGCTTTGCCTCTTTCTTTCCTAAATATCACTAAAAGGTGCAAATCAAATTTGACACAGTTATTGGCACAGTTTTGATTCTAACATATTGGTTTATGGGGTCGCCAAATTATTTTCTAATATCTCGTTACGTGAATGACATTTATTAGGCTTGACACAAGTATTCGTGCATGATCGATCGTAACTTACTTAAACATTTTACAAGGGCGGCCCTCGAAGGTATGCATTATTGTTTTGGGAGCCCACTTTTTATAGAAATCCGGTTTTATGTCTGAACGTGTGTTGATTTTTGAAAGGCCATCAAAACATTCTTTTCTTAATATCTGGTTATCTGAACAACAGATTTTGTATTGGCTTGGAACAATTATTGGTGCAATATTGTTCCTCACATATCACGACAATTTTGTTATATTCTCTTTAGAAAGCATGTGCTCTTTGTAAAAAGGCTATGAAAACCTTATTTTTTTTAATAGTACGTTTCTGGTTAGGCCAACAACTGACTTCGTTGAGATTTGTCGCAATTATTGGCTCGTATTCGATCCTAACGTATTTCCACAATTTTGTTGGATACGGTGTATAAAAATCTATTGGCTGAATTGTTTTTTTTTTTTTTGATGCTATTAAATTCTCCTATCTTGGTAGTGGTTACCTGAAAAATAGATTTTGTTGAGATTTAGCAAGATTATTGCGGCATATTCAATCTTAACTTGTCTGTACAATTGTTTTGTATACACTATGTAGAATGTGTGGTGTTTATTGACCGTTCGTTAATGATTATTTGTTGATTGAGATGCGGTCTGGTGGACACCAAGCAAAGAGTATTCTGAAAGACATCAATGAGAAGAAACTTGCATCGGCTATCAATCAGAGAACGTTTTTTGTTGAAATGCAGGCAATACAAGGCCCTGAAGATGATCTCAATAAAGTTTGAAACGTTAGCACGATAAAGAAAATGTTTTTCTAAAACCTACCTCTCATCAGACCGCATCTCACGATCTCCAAATAATCTTAACTAACGGCACTAAACACCACACATTTCTACACGAGAAGAACGAAGAACATGGGATTCTATGAAAAATTGCATATGGACACCAAGCAAAGTGTATTTTGAAGGACATCGCCTACAATGAGAAGAAGCTTGCATCGGCTATCAATCAGAGACTTTTTTGTTGAAATGCAAGCAATACAAGGCCCTGAAGATGATCTCAATAAAGATCGAAACGTTGGGACGATAACCAAGCAAAGTGTATTTTGAAGTACATCGCCAACAATGAGAAGAAACTTGCATCGGCTATCATTCAGAGACATTTTTGTTGAAATGCAGGCAATACAAGGCCCTGAAGATGACCTCAATAAAGATCGAAACGTTGGCACGATAAAGAAAATAAAAAAAAGGATGATAATAAGCTGAACTCCTTATGATTATCATTAAATTCGTCATTTCTTTAATATCTGGTTACTTGAACAACGGATCAAATCCTTCTTGCCTTCATATTGTTCAACATATTTGGATGAAATTTGGTATTAATTGATAAAAATGGTTTTTGGTGGAGTGAAGATTGAGTAGTTAGATTAGAGTAGTTAGAAGGGATATATCTATACGCAAACAGTTAGAGAGTAGAACTATCCTTTCCAGATGTAGGCATTAATTATTTCATTATAAATAATTTTTTGGGATTCGTTTTCTAGAAATCTATCCATAGCCTGAACAGCCGTTTGACATACCATTAAATTCATCTAGGTTACTTTTTTGTTGGTAAGCGCAGTTGCAACCAGTTGTATTTTTTTCCCCACAAGATGTATATATTTCGAAGCAGCCTTGCTTCCTCACCATCGAACAAAAACAATTAAAAACAATTTTAATTGAACTAGTTTTTCTTAATTTCTGGTTAACTGAACAACAGATTTTGTACAGATTGCTCAATTACTGCTTTCATCGATCTTAACATATTGCAATATTTTATTAAAGGAAGAATCTACTCGGAAGCTGATCTATTTTCTGTGATCTGTTGTAGCAACATTTGTTGCATTTTGAAAACTTTAACCACTGTTTTTTCCTTCTGGGTATTTGAACAGTTGATTTTGTCATGACTTGTTTGTCTTTCATGAGCCTTCCAAAGCCTTCATTAATTTAGTTAATTGATAAAGAAAATCTATTGAAATTTCGCATTTATTAATTTGTTTTTGATCCTAGTGTGGCTAAACATTTCTAGGGACGCTAGACACAGTAAACGTACGCTAAAACATCCCTCACCTCGCAAACTCTTTGATTTTGTATGAGAAACAGTGTTTACGTTTTATTACATTGTCAGTTGTTTAAAGATTGGTTTCTAATGGGTCGAAATGAAGTAGGCCACTATTTTCCTGTTCAGTCAATAAAGTGAATAGATAGAAAAATATTAAACTCTAATAGGTAAAAGTAGCCCGTTTCGTAGGCGAGACGATTTGGAATTGTCGCGTGGGCAACTTCTGTAATATTCGTTTCACCCGGTTGAATATTAAGTTGATAAAGCATGGGGTCACCTGGTCATCGTCAAGCCCACGTGTCCCCGCTTCTGTAATTGATAAGTATTTCTATTCCCCTCCCATTAAAATATAATTACAGGGGTGAGATAATTTCGTCCAGACTTGAAAGGGGAGGCCGGAAGTATTTTCGGTTAAAAAACGATTACTCGCGGTTTTCAGCTGTTACGCCTAGGCAGGTCGGGCTTTTTTATTCTATTTAAAAAGTTTCTTGTTTCTCACTCTGTCATGATTATTCTGGCCCTGTCTGGGACAGTTTGTGTTTTAATAAATTTAAACACGCTGTTGGACAAATTTGTACCCAAGTGTGAAATGGAAGAAGCATAAGTTTTGGTCTGTTTGTGTAAACATGATCACTTTGAATAAATGATCATTACTACCTCTCTTGGGGTTGTTGCCTTTTTTCCCATTTGGTATTTACAACGACTTTTATAATACTTTTTCTTCTATATTCTATATTTATTTTTATTGTTCTGCAGGCATGATGTTGTAGGATTTTAATTTAAACAAAAACCATCAGTCTCATTTAGTCAATTGAATGCATTTTCGAAGCCTTACATATATTACTTTTTCTTATTGAATATACAAAAAAATAATAAGTGATTATTAGGACTAAGCCTATGAATAATAATCGCAGATTACCGGCCACAACCTGTAAAACCGTAATCTTATCATTTAAAATCACGGTTTTCAAAGATTTGCCGCAAAATGATCGATTTTAGGTTCTAATTACTACGTTTGATGGAAAGATGAAATTCTTCTTAAACGTCTGAAGGTTAGGGATCAATTTTGGATCCTTGCAGCAAAACTAAATAAGTCAAATTTTGGCCAAATGGGATAAGTTCCATTTTCCAGTATGTCTTTAGGTCTGATAGACTTTGTATTGTAATTAAGTCGAAGCCACTTCCTTTTAAGCGTAATGTATCTTTTTGACACCTAAAAACATTTTGATAATTTTAATTGAATCAAAGGTTCTTTTCGTTTAGAATTTCATTTCATATGAAAAGACAAGTAGCGTTTATACTACTATTTTTCTAAAATGATAATCAGTAATGAAATAAATGCTAAAATTAGACGCTTTTCGTTTTTCTTTTTAGTCTTTGCCTCAACGCGCTTAAACTGACGCTGCTTTATCTGACCACGAAATTTTACGTTTGGGTCATCAGTAAATTTAAATAATCCATTTTTGCATCCCTTTGTGATTTTATATCCAATTGTTTCTCAAAGAATTAAACTGCAAAGGCTACCATTTTTTAAAGGAAATGTTTGCAGTGGATTATTGGTTGCTGATTTTTTTCCAGTAATAAAATATTGGAAAAAATAAAACTTTGCTGAATGGTGGCGGTCCTCCACGGATGAAATGCGGCCCAGGAATTTATGGACGTACGCGGTTTCGAGGATAGGTTGTATTCGATGCAGAAGCTTTGGCAGTGGTTTGAACGATTTTGGACCGGAATGGCTGGATGGATCCTTTTGAGGTTATACCCCACAGCTCGATGTCCCAAAGATTGTAGTAATAATGTGTAGATAAAAAGTTTGTTTTGGAGTGATTATTTCAAAATGTTGCCATTTAGTCTTTTGAATAATTTATATAGTCTGATCTAGTTATTTTATTTTGAATTGTGGAGGTTCCAACTAAGTTTTTTTGGGAATGGAATAGGGTTGTAGTAGATTGGTGGAGGGGTGATTGTTATTTTTGGGGTTTGATTCCTTTACGTCTGTTCCTCCTTTCTCGAACCAAACAGGACAGGATTCTGGAGATTTCCGAAGGCTACACCTGAGGGTGGGTTGGCTGAAAGCCTGTTTCTTCTGCATAAGTAAGGAATACTCTACCAGGATTGAGTGGAATTTTGTAGTGTAAATTTATTAAGAGAATAAGAGAAATGGGTCAAGGATGCTGCCTTGTGGGACACCCGCTTCGGCATAGGATGGGGGAGAACGATCCTTCGATTCGTACTTGAAAATGCATGTCGGACAGATACCCTTGACTTTTCAGAGTTTCTAGAAGTGCAACAATCGATCGATGGCTTGCCTAATCTATAGGACTTAAAATTTAAATCATAATAATTTGATCTCATTAGTACTTAGATGTATAAGATATTATTATAGTAGTGTAGACACGTATAGATTACACTAATTAGTGTAGTTTATATGGCTTGTTGTATTTCTATTGTTTTGCGTTGTGGAGATTCCAAGTGTCTTTTCTAGATCTGAAGTCCCAAATCGCGAACGACATTGTTTGCAAGGAGAAGAAAACAGGTATAGCAGATTGAAAAGTGTGAAGGCTATTTGATGGGATTTGGTTTCCTCGACTCTGATCATCTATGTCTTAACTAGAGGAGATGGTCCGGTAAGTTTCCTGAGGCTACTTAAAACTCGAAAACAGCAAATATTACAAACCCGGAAGATTGGTGCCTCATAATTTCAAGGAATTTCAATCCATCTAGTCGAACGATTCGATACATGTTCAATTTTTAAACAGGCGATTTCTCCATGTAGGAGATGGACTTCTAAGTTGGTCGTTAGTGATCGTATTTGCTGGGCAGCTTATTCTCTTTGGTTTGTACTGATTTTGTACATTTCTTTTCTACATTTCACCATCTTCAGTGTTGGGTCTAAATTTTGGATTTAAAATAGTAACAATAAATTCAGTTCATAAAATTTGCTTATATAAAAAATACATGCCCTGCTTACATGATCTCAAAAAGAATAATTTTGAACGCATTTTGTTGTACGTTGAGTACACATTCATAAATTATGTGTTGCTTTAATAGCACAATTAAGCCATTGAATGGACCAACCGGAGTGTACGTTAACTGTAGGAAGACAGTTTGTGCATTCCATTTGCAGGAATGAAAGAAGACAGTGCCCAAACCGGCTTATAGACTTAACCACGTCCCATCTGATTAATGGCTTTTTACGTGCACATTTTATATAACGAGAGAGAACCTTCCGCATGGTTTATTTATGAATAGCTAATAAATTCTGGAATGAAATATTGACAAAACTGTTGATAAATCGTGACTTATATGTCGAAGAATGATAGATTGATTCATTTTTTAATTAAATTGATTTTTGTAATTTTACATTGATCATTGATTCAAGTGTATTAAAACTGAAACATATTCGATCTAAAACTATCGATATCGTTAAAAAACGTGATTGGTTAGGACATAAATTGCTACCAAGTCGAATAATTTAAAATGAATTCATCAACTTTCAGATGGTTTCGTCAACATTAAAATTTTGAGGTGTTATGAGTTTGATATATTAAACACAACACAACACAACTTAACTGTCCTATGAATTAAATTAATTAATGTAAGCTCGTTTTTTCAGTACAACTTTGGAAGGAATTGTGTATTAATTTCTCCTTCACTTTCTTTCTCCTCCAGGTCCTCTTAACAAAGGGTGTACTGTGTATCAATCAAAATGACAAAAAGTCTGTATTGGGCTTGTGAAACAGACAGTCTAGGAATGATAAATGGGGGAAAATGTCAAACTGGACCACTGAATTTGACTTATCCTCCCTAGGCAAGGGCCTTTTTGCCTTCCTTGTCCAGGTATGAATCCCTTGAAGGTTTAATAACCGATTTTCTGGTCGGGCACACACCCCATTAGAACAAAAGGCTAATTGCCTTTTGCCTTGTCTTGTAGATAATGGCTCATTCATGACGACTCACTATCATCCGTAATGAGTGTCCACAGTGGGTCGAAGCTTACGGACTCGACTTTCTCTTATGCATATGTATGAGCCCGCATCCGGGGATCCGCTGTATGGGCAAAGCCTGACACATTCGGCCGTATATGAATATCGTGGGAAAAAAACCTCTGAAGGAAGAATTTCAATTTAATAGATTTTTTAAAAGTAAGCAGAACGTGCCTTGAATAAATTAGGGTAATAATGACGAAGTAAAGAATAATTAATTTTTGTAAGCCTATCGATTTTTCAAAATATAACATGCTATATGTTATATTAAAGAAAGTATGACGATGAAAAAAAACCACCTGTTTTATTATTTTGCTATAGTTAAAAAAAACGAAGATATTTCTACTATATTTTAATCCTCTCCTTAGTAATACTTTCCAAACACTTATTATTGATTTACTTGGTTTACTATTTTCAATAAATATTTTTTAATAAATCAAATGAAAAATAAATTTATTATCCAGAAGAAAATTGGTTTAAGAGCCGGGAATCATCGTAGGTCCTCGCCGGCCTTCTGCATGTTTTTCTTCTTTTCTGGTCTGTCACGCGTATTTTTCAATCTGCGTATTACTTATTTTTATATGAAAACTATTGGGTTGTCCGGAAAATAATGCAGGATTTTGGTATTAAACAAAAAAAAAGAAACTAGTTACTTTAAAGCAATGTTCTTTAATCAAAATAATTTCCCATACTCTCAATACATTTCTCCCAACGTGTTGGTAACTTATTAATTCCGTCTGAGTAGAATTCAGAATTTTTAGAATTGATAAAGTCAATAAATGCATTTTCCAGT